>NW_005842792.1:651941-722868 GCF_000455745.1 Alligator sinensis
AGGAGACAGGAGGGAGATAAGTAGGTGTATCTGGTCAGTTGAGATGGAGAGGGAGGTTGTGGGAATTTGTTTGAAGAGATTATACAGAGGGAGCAGCCACTGTATTTGTCAAGAATCTGAAATGTGAAGGAAGAAGACACAAGAGTCAGGGAGTCAGCAGCAACTGTCTGGGTATCTAGTTGCTACTTCTGGTGACGGGAAGGATGGAGGTGGTGTTAACAGTCACTGAGGTGGGAGGTAGCAGTGAGAGGCCTTGGAAACAATCATTCCAGTCACTGGGGGTCAGAGTGGTAAGAGATCCCTTAAATGCCAGGGTGCGGTATCAGAGAAGCAGATGGAAATGTGTAAATAGAAGATGAGAGGCTGATTTGGGGTGTTTGAGTTGGGGGGAAGAGGTGTTAGAAAATAAGAAAATTGAAGATGGGACCTCCAAAAATATAGGGGAGGTGAGGTAGATGAGAGCCTCTAGCAGAGATGTTAAGAAAGTAAGAGGAAAACCAGGAGCATACAGAGCCTGAGAAGCCCATGAAAGGGTTATGGTACATAAATCATAAGGCAGAAAATAAAATAGTTTCTGATTGGAGCAGTGGGCTAATATTTTTGTGTGGGCTAACAAAACTTCTCCTTGAAGCTATGTCTAATTTCTGTGATCTTTTTTTTTCTTCATATTGCTGCTCAGATAACTGTCTACTGAGCATCAGTAGGAAAGCTTATTGTTTTTAATGGATTCTCATTTACATATTTATTGGTGAAAAGACCGAGTTGCATGCACTTAGTAAGCGTAATACCAGTTGCTGTACCAAACAGGAGGATGGTAGGACATTACTTGCAACATTTTGGCACTTATTTATAGGTGCTTACATGGGGTGCGACAGTGCAATATCTGATCTTTATTAATTCTTATGCTTTAACTCATGATTGTTGCTGTGTATATGTTGCTTTCAAATTGATTTCAGGTTAGATTTTAACCATATAAAATAGTATGCCATAAATAATAATGCAGTGAGGGCTACTTTAGACTAAGGATTATATAGCTATGGGGTTTCTTGTGTGAGGTACAGCATTTGCTGAATAGATCAGAGAGCAGTAAAATACTACATTTTAATTTGTATTATTCATTTCAAATAAAATGAATAAATGTGCTTCTGTTATGTGTTTCTTTGTTATTTGTAAAGACTATATTTTAAGAAAAGAATGGGTTCAGTACCTCATATGATTCCATGGTTTATTATGCCTTCATAAGCAATTAAATAAATACAGTGCATGCAGCTCTTTAATTTCACCTATTGTACTTATTAATTGTAGCTCTTGCACCATAAATTAGAAATGTATGTGCCCTGAAACACAGGACCTTAATCTTGCATGTATTTATTTGTATAGGCCCATGACTAAGAATATAATTTTAATACAGCTGTATTGTATTTAACATGGAGAGTGCAATGAGTCCATACAAGACTATCTCCAGTCCTATAGTGCTACCCACAAATTGGCTGGAGGAGATTGTGCAGCAACATGTTCCATTCCCTAGTCCTCTCCTTGCTTTCCCTAATGACTGAGTATGCTGTCATGAGTATGACAGTCCCAGTAGCATCTGAACAAAGGGCAGGGCTAGAAGCTTGGGTTTTTATGATGGTGTGCTATACTGTTGTGAAACTAAATTGCCCTGTAGTCCATTTATGTGCGTATAAATTCCAATACACAAACAGAACAAGCAAATTATGATAGGGCCTAGTTGGCTAGAATGAGCGTTTTGTTATTTTTTAATATACTTTACACAGTGGTTTCTATCAAGCCTTTTTGACTTAAAGGTTGTCACCATTAACAGTAACATACCCAAAGTTTTCAGGCAGCAGTGTCGTTGAAAAGTTTTTATGAATTGCTTTTTGGCATCAAAGATGCCTGTAACTGAGAGTGATCATAGGGAAAAACACATCTTTTTCAAGTATGTTTATTTGGTTTTGATAATGCTCTGGGCCAAATTATCTGTTGACTTGACTCCGTAGGTTTGTGGAAGCTATGTCCTCAGAAAATCTAGCCCTTTGGGTGACTGTACACGAGCACGGAAGGCTGCTCCAATGTGCTGTAATTGCAGTGTGTTGAAGCAGACTCGATTACCACACTAATTAATTACTAGAGGTGCATTGATACGTTGACCTATATCATATCAGCACCAGTAAAAGAAAATTGACATTATCGGCAATTGGCTTTTTGGCTGATGTGGCTGATAAAGTTGCCAGTTAAATGCTGTGTGCATGCGCAGCTGCAGCATGTGCGCGACCAACCTGACAGCTTGGAGAGCAGCATCCAGCTGGTAAGTCTGTTGAGGGGAAGGGTTGGGGAGAGGAAAGGAGGTCGAGAGGGCAGATCAAGGCCCCTGCGGTTAGGGAGGGAGTGGGGCTGGGGCTGAGTGCGGAACGGAGCCATGAGCGGTGCATCCGGGTGGTGGCTCCCACTGCTACATGCCCCGCAGGGGAAGCCATGGGGGGGTCATGGATCGGGGTAAGGGTGGGCTTCTGCTGCAGGCTGAGACTAGGGGCAGCGCCGTGCTCTTCCCAGCGTGGGGCTGGGCTGGGGCTACGCTCGGGCAGGGCGGCAGTGGTGCTGGGAGACGGGAGTTCCAAATAGGTCTTTTTTGGTGACATTTGGCAAGCTTTCTCTCTCAGACTCCCCACCTATAAATTGAGGTGTATACATAGGTTTAAAAAGTGTTGAGAGGATTAATGAACACTCTGACAAGGAAAACTTCTATGCAAGGACTTTGTAATTCAAGGAATGTATATAATTTCATAACCATGTAAGAGCAGAAAAAAGTTATAGATTCAAAGGGTTTTGAAAATTTTGATGATGGATCTGTCTTGAGCTTTCACACTTAGTCTGTCAGAGTAGCACAGTCCTCCCTTTCTCTTTCCTCTGTCATCCACAATTACAATTACTTACAATTTTGTAAGTCTGAAGAAAAATGATCTCCTTATACCCAGAACGACTCATGACTACTACCAAGCTGGGGGGAGTAGTAGATATGTTGGAAGGTAGGGCTAGGATTCAGACAGATGTAGACAAACTGGAGGACCAAAACGAATCTCATGAGGTTCAATAAGCACAAGTGCAAAGTCCTGCACTTAGGGGTGGAACAATCCTATGCACCAGTACAGGCTGGGGACCAACTGGCTGGGCAGCAGCTCTTCAGAAACGGACCTGGGGGTTACATGAACAAGAAGCTGAATATGAGCCAACAGCATGCCCTTCTTGCGAAGAAGGCTAACATCATACTTGGCTGCATTAGTAGGAGCATTACTAGAAGATTGAGGGAAGTGATTCTTCCTCTCTATTTGGTATTGTTGAGGCCACATCTGGAGTATTGTGTCCAATTTTGGGCCCCCCACTACAGCAAGGATGTGAATAAATTGGAGAGTTCAGTGGAGGGCAATTAAAATGGTTAGGGGGCTGGGGCATATGACTTCTGAGGAGAGGCTGAGAAAACTGGGCTTATTTAGTCTGGAGAAGAGAAGACAGGTGGGATTTGATAGTAGCCTTCAGCTACCTGAAGTGTGGTTACAGAGAGGATGGGGCTAGACTGCGAGCGGGCAAAATACAGCCTACAGGCTGGATCTGGCTTGCCAACTGATTGTACCCGGCCTGTGGGCAGGCAGCTGCAAACTCATGGAATCTGGTGGCTCCGACCGATGCGTGGTGCTGGGCGGGCAGGGCTGTTTCCGCCACACTGGGCAGGTGGTTGGGACTGCTTTTGCCCAGCGCTGATATGGTGGCATCAGCTGTAGACCCAGGTGGATACCCCAGTTCCCAACTGGAACCTGCCGGCTGTGTCCACAGCTGATGCCAACGCCCACCTGGGGCTGCTACTGTCATACCAGGTGGGTGCTGGCATAAGCTGCAGATGTGGCTGGTAGGTTCCAGGTGGGGTGGGGAGGGAACGCTCCACATCCCCACCCTGAAACTGTTAGCCGTGTCCACAACTGATGCCAGCATCTGCGGGGAGCTTAGCGGGTGCTAGCATAAGCTATGGACACGGCTGGCAGGTTTCGATCAGGGTGGGGATCAGGACGTGCTGCAGCTCTGGGCAGGGTGGGGTTTGGAGTGTGCTGCAGCTTTGGGTGGGGTGAGGATGGCAAGCTGGGGCAGAGAGAGAAATGTGGCCCTCAAGCGGACATCAAAACTCATTAAGTGTCCCTTCTGCCAAAATAATTTTGAGTTATGCTCTCAGTGGTGGCAGGTGACAGAACAAGGAATGATGTTCTCAAGTTGCAGCAAGAGAAGTTTAGATTAGATATTAGTAAAATTCACTCTACTAGGGGTAGTAAAGCACTGAAACAGGCTACCCAGAGGGGTTGAGGAATCTCCATCCTTAGAGATTTTTAAGACCTGGCTAGATAAAGCCTTGGCTGGGATGATCTAGTTGGGGCTGGGCCTACTTTGAGCAGGGGGTTGAACTAGATGGCCTCCTGAAGTCCCTTCCAACCCTAATTATCTATGATGCTAAGATTCAAATGTTTAAAAAAATACATTTTTATGAGCTGAATTACAACACTGTTTCTTGGGGTATAGGTTGTAGCCATGTTGATCTAAGGACACAGGCAGACAGGGTTCTTTGGGTGAACCTGATATCTTTGATTAGATCAACTTAAATAGTTGGAAAAAAAAATTCTTAACAAGCTTTCGGGTTGAAAAACCCTTTGTCAGGCTAAGGAAGCATCAACAGTTTCTTTGTTTTAAATATTGATACTTGCTCAGATGAACTCTATCAATGAATTTCTGGCATACAGTCTCCTCCATCTTGATTTGCACACTTGTTCTACTAGTGGTAAGTTTGGCCTCGCATGTTTCAGTGAAAGCAGGATGTGAGATATACCAGAAGGATGCACAGATGTGGAAATGCTATCATTGCCTGGTCAGTTTTTGTGGGCAGATGAAATGACAGCTGTTGTTGGTATTCTGATGCAGTCTTTATTTTCATAGAGGTGTAATCATAATTGGTAATCCTTGCCCATTAGTCTTCACAGAAGGAGTTAGGTATCCAAAGAATGGACTTGCTTGTATTGAAATGAGCACTTGGCTGAGACAGGTTCTGTTTCTCACGTGTCCACAAACTTTTCCAGCATATCACTCGGGCAATCTGTGCCACAGTTTTCCCTTTCTGAAATAGGGATCAAAATATTTGCAGGATGAAACTGAAAGTTCATAAAGTTCTCAAATAAAAAAAAGTAATGAGCACAATGGGAGAAGCTATAAATCAGTGATCAGTCTGATCTTAAATCAGGACCTGTTATTTGCAAAGTGTGTAAATAGATCAGATAGGACTTCAAATTTTGTATGCAGTTTACCACTTAATAACAGAATAGGTACATACATGCATCTGTTCTTTTGGTTTTAGGTTGCTTGCAGTTCAAGAAACAGCAACAGAACAAAATAAACATTAAAACGAGGAGGCAGATAAATGGTTTATGAGCTGTTTTATTTAATGTCGAAGTCTACATTATAATAGTAATTATGAGTAGAAACCAGTGGAGTAAAATCTCATCTGTTTTACGTGATTATGCCTTGGTTTGGATCCAGCCATAACAATCTTTTTACAGGCTTTGTGAAAGCCTAAGACTGCAGCAGTTTTTCATCCCACTTGTTTTTTTTCTTTTTTGCATGAAACATTTCAAAAAGATATAGTGAGGTCCTGGTGGAAGGGCAGTTGAAATCGTCAATCTTTAGGAGAATGAATCTGAATTTTTAATTAGGCTTTGAGTTGTTTCTTCAAAGTGTCGAGACATCATTAGTGATGTAAGTCTTGTTGCATTAGTGGAGACTGACATTTCACTTCAAACACAGAGAATGCAGCTGTCCTGTGCAGATAAAAGTTGCCAAATGTGGTGCAGCAAGGTGGATTGGTAGATAATTAGCTGTCCCACTTTACTGCTGTGTTGAAGAACCCTGCCAGTCATGGGAGGGGGAAAGGAGGAATTTATTAACGGGAGGAAATCCAAGTATGTCATAAAGCAATTTGGAATCTCTCGGCTGTGGCAGGGCTGATAAGACATATGTTAAGGAAGTGCACAAAGTAAATACAGTATGTGTTAGCCAACTTTTTTTCTTAGCTTAATTCAGTAGAGGAGGACTGGCAAGAACCTAATGTTCTCTGCAGTACAACAAGGAAATGGCAGTGGTTCCATCAGCCTGACCTGGCATTGGTAGGAAAGAAATTAACATTTACATTTTGCACATCAATTAAAAAAACACAATTTATAATGTTTGGGGCTGGCAAGGAAGGCCAATTGTATCATCAGTTAGTGCATTTGGGGAAAAAAGTTTCAAACAGGATATTTTTAAATATTCTGATCTTATCCAGTGCAAGTGTTCTATGTAAAGAAATAACTTTAATTGTAGAATGTGTCTGTATTTGTACATGAATAAATGTATTACTTTTTCACAAAATAGTGTGTTTTACCTTAGTTTAGTGGGATTGCCCCATAATTTAAGTCCCCTCTTTAAAGCCTTTGTATAGGGCTTTTCAGTTTGTTTCATAATCTAAGTGAAACATATAGTAACTGAAACATACATCTGTCTTTCATTTTGAACTTAAAGTGATGCATGAAGAGAAGCATTATAGTGAGGAGAGTGTGCCATTTAATGTCCCTGATTCAGTACCATGAAAGTTAATGGGAACTTTGCCATTGCCTTCTACGAACATAGGATCCAGTCCCATGTAAATACATCTGGTGTGTCTTTAAATTACAAAAAAGTCTTGTTTTAAGTCTTTCTGAAGTCTTTCTTTAAGTCTCTCTCTCATAGGAAGCATAATAAACAATACAATAAAAATATCTTTGATGTATCAAATTTCATTTAACGTGTTATCAATTCTGCCTTATAAGATAGTAACTAAATGGCAGTTCTGTTTTTCTGATGGATTGCATCGTTCTTTGCTTAATAAAAGCAAAGTTTATTATGCAGTGTGGAAACCTCATAACATAAGACTCTTGGTAACTATAACTTCCTCGTTATTGATTGTCCTAGCACGCTTCTGTGGTGGTGGTAGTAGTTGAAAATGTATGATATTACTGAAGTCACAAACAAAGCTTAAAAACTGAATCTGTAAACGTAAGGTGATACTTACCAGATCTTATCAGTGCCTGTAGCAAGAAATACCTTTTATAATTGGGTGCATGAGAGAATCGTAAAAAAAGCTTGAATTAAAACTTTAACAGCTATCCTAAAAGAATCTGCTCATCTCCTTTTTGGAGGAGAGGATAAATGCTTTCTACAACCATAAGCTCCCAAAGCATGAAAAGCATGCATGGTCCAGACAACATTTAACACTGCTTTGGGGCTCTTAACTAGACCTGGCTGGGAGCTTTCCAACAGAATGTTGAAAAATACTGAGTTGTTTAGGAGCGAGAGTGAGATCCCCCTTCTTTCTGCCCAGGATAGCCTGGATATTTTTTAATGAAAAATTGACTTTTCCAAGGAGAGTGGATCATTTTTATTAAAAAAGTTAAACTGCAAAAGCAATTTTCTGTCACAGTTTTGATGGAAAATTTTTTACCTTTACTGTCCTGTTGTGAGTTACTTGAGTTAAAGCAGAGAGATCTGTTACTGGTTAGGAAGAAATGCTTTAGTAAAGAGAACCTCCTCCCCCCCCCCCTCATCCCTGCCACCTCTGCTATGTTCTGCTTCTCAGGACCCTTAGTCTGAGGAGTTAATAATTAAAGGCCTCTCTCATGACACAGATTACAGTTACTGGCACTAGATTATACATATTGTTTTGAAGAAGTTTAAGTTGATTTTTAGGGTGGGGGGGGAACATCGATTATGAGTGGTGCAAGTCAGCAGTGGCAACACACAGTATGATACGCTGTTTAAATAAGTCATTTTTCAGATGTGCCAGAAGAGCTTTATGGCTTCCATAGATGTGAAGCAGAAGTAGCCTGTAACCCTCCTTATTTCCAGTGGGGCTCCTTTCTTTCTTTAAATGCTCAGCCTTTGCTCTCCCTTTGACCATGACATTTTAGTGCTGTAACCAGTCTACTGCAAGTCATAGTTACTTTTAGAGAGGAACCAGACGTGTGTGTGTGTGTGTGTGTGTGTGTGTGTGTGTGTGTGTGTGTGTGTGTGTGTGTGTGCGCGCGCACATGCTCGTGGATGCGCATATGCATGCATTTGTTTTGTTTGGATTTTTTTTTCCGCCCTTCCCATCCTTCCCACATACATATGAAACATAATAGGAATTGTTAGCTGGCTGAGTAACAATCACGAATGAGTTTTAGGCCAGAGGAAAGGGTTTTAAAACAGATGCATCTGGAAGTTCTAGAAGAGGTTTGTAGAGACTGAAAATCTTTAGCAGATGCTCTTTCTCTCTTGTTTTGGTAGGGTTTCTGCATTTCTTCTCCTTCACCTTTCTGGAACATTACTGAGGATTAAAAAACCTAACTGGCAATCCTGTTTCCTAAAATTCCTTCAAATTCAAAATCTCAAGAGCTTTTTTGAAGACAACAGATTTGTCATAGCATCTGGCTTTATCCTTTGAATTTGCTGTGGACAAAATGAAGCTGGCCTTTGTCTCATGTTTTTAGAATAACACTGACTTCCTTTTGCTTAATTTTGCTGTACTAGTTTTATGTCTAGATTGATGTGATGTTGTCCATGTTCTCACCATCTTTTTTTCAGATGGAGTTAAGACATGACTATTCTGCCATACAGCAGATGGTAATGACTATTTTTTATAGGGTTAAACTGGAACTATGGAAACCAATATATCTTCCAAGTACCATCTGGAAGAGAATGTGTTCCAACCTTTGTTCATTTTAAAGCTTTGCTTGGATAGGGCGAAATCTTGACACAACCTCAATAAGAATTTTGTTTAAATAGACTAACATAACTCTTTTGAGCAGTTGGTTCCCTGTTTCTTTATCCTTGGAACTGATCAGGGATTGGTAGATTATAATCTGGTTTGAGAACATGACAGTAGACAGTGATACAGAAATGTCAAAAGGTGCTTTCTAGGCTCCTTTACCTTCTGTTTAGCTCTTTCCTCTACCTCCATTAAGTGAAACATTTGAAGTGTTTCCTACTGACCTATTTTTTTCTCTCTGACATTATACGGAACAAAACTGGGGAGATGTTGGCATGGTGCAAAGGGCACAGCATTGCTGAAATATCAATAATTAGGAGTCTTTGAATGAAGTAAATCTGGGCTTTAAACCACCAGCTCTAGGGAAAGGCAAGAGAGAAAGCAGACAGTTTGATATGCATCAGTGTTGGCTGTTGGGGGGCATGTGCACCCCCATGCACCCCCTACCAGTCACCTATGCTCCACTCTGCTGCAGCTGGGGCTGGACCAGGACATGCAGTGCACAGACACCTCTGCTCCCCTCATCCATCCCCTTCCCCCAACACTGGGATTCCTGTTGGCACTGTAGCTGTGCAGTCCTGGCACCGTGGCCACTGGCAGCTGGGCCTGCACAGGGTAGGGTGCAATGCAGCATGCTGAATAGCCACCCTACCTCCCCACTTGCTGCATTGAGCCGCTGCTGCTCCACACCAGGGAAATCAAGTCAAACCCCCCTGCAGCCAGCACGGACTATTGGCACTGCAGTAGCAGCAGCTCATCACAGTGGGCAGGATATCTACTTAGCATGCTGCATCATACCTCATCTCCATGTGGGCTTGGCTCCCAGTGACTGCAGTGCTAGGATTATGCAGAGCCAATAGAAAGCCAGGTAGGGTAGGGGGATTGTGGAGGAGTCTGCACATCCTGGCCTGGCCCCAGTTGTGGCAGAGCAGAGCAGTACCGAGCGTAGCCCTCCCTCCTCAGGCTCCCAGCGGCTGCTGGGCCGCATAGGATCAGTTGGTGAGCTGGATGCAGGCTGCGGCCCACCCCTGCTCTGTTATCTAAAAGGTGCTCTGTAGCTGAGGTTTCTCTAGCCCCTCAGTCACAGCTTTCACTAAAGCATTTATTGCAGTGGCTTTCAACCAAGGTGGCATAGCACCTTGGGGTGCCCTGAGGTCCTTCCAAGGGTGCCATGGGAGGTGGGCAAACATGAGTCACAAAATTAACCCAGAGATTTCAAATAGGAATTCACTGTTTTAAAAGCATTTTGACCTATTGCGGTCTTTCTGAGTTCTTTGCAAGAGAAACGTTGCTGTATTACTTTTCTGTAGTCAAAAATGAGTGAAAACTAATAAGAGTTGGCATGTTCTGAAGGGTGCCTTGAGCCGGAAGAGGGATGCCTTGAGTCTGGGGAGATTGAGAGCCACCAATCTGTTGTATTGAATGTGGGAGTTTTAAAGAACTCAGTTCTGGAATTTCACCATTCCTTCACCTGGATAGATGAAGTCAGAGGTCCTCCACATTTAACAGTCATTTGGGCTAGTATGTTTAAGGTACACTAATTTCAGTAGCTTGTGGCATGTATGGGAATGATGTGGCCAGCTTTACATCCAGCTGCCTTTGACTTCCCAATGCAAATGGTTAAGTACCTATTTACATCTTGGTCAACTCATGGCAACTTTTGACACAAGTTCAGAGTAGGGCTTGCACTTTCTTCTCTGGAGCAAAACACCTTATCATTCTGCCACCTCTGTCCCAGATGAAGTGGGCTGGATGTAAATAGAGATGTGATGGTGTTCAATTTCCATTTGGCTGGTGGGAAGACCAGTATGGAGAATGAGACTGAGGGCTACTGTCACATATCATCTAGGACTGCTTCAGACCAGCACAAAAGCTATCTTGCTTTGTAATATAGCATATGGGATAAGACTTTCTATTGGTGAAAGAGGAAGCAGGTAATTTATTGGAAATAGCAGGGGCCTGACATCCTGGACTGGTAATCAGGAGATCTGGATTCAGTTCTTAGTTCTGTTACAGATTTTCTTTCACTTGTCCACAATCAGTCTTCATTTTTCCCGATCTGAAAAATGAGGACGCTAATACCACTCTGTTTCACAAAGGTGACAGAGGAATGATTCACTAACAGTGGTGAAAACAATAATTTTCAGAATGGTCTGGAAAAGGCTTAGTTTTGAGCACAGTTACAGGTGCAAGCTCTCTATGGGTTGAGAGCACAAAGTAACTTTCAAAGGGAGTAGTGTGTTCAGTTTTGTTCGAGCCACCTCCCTTCAAATTGAAGTACCAGTCTTCCATACTAGAATTTAGGCTTGATATTGAATTTGTAGTTTAGTCCCTGTGAGACTCCTTAGTCTGGTTTCTCTCTTCTGACAACTAGATTTATGGCTAGATGCAATAAAAGGCATATTGTGCAGTAAAACGGAGGTGGGGCTTTACCACAGGCTCCAGAATACACAAGGATATTGTCTGTTGATTTTTTTGTTTTGTTTTTTGTTTTGTTTTTTTTGAGAGCTCAGTACCACCTGCAGGAAAAAGAATCATTCAAACTTCTGATCATTTTTTCCTCCTTTTCAAGAATTGCAGAACAAAGTGGGGAAAGGCCACCTGAGCTCAGTGAATCATATACTGTTATTGTGACTTCCTTAAGCCTTTGGTCATGTGTCCTAAGAATCTGAGTTCCTTCCAACCCCCGCAGAATTCAATCCATCAATCTTAATAGGGCTAGGGATAGAAATTACACATAAACCAATATAAATGATCAGAAACCGGTTCAAATCTGTAATACAACAGAAGTTCAGTGCGCATAAACTAATTTCAAAATGGCTGAAACCAGTTTGAGATAAACCTGGATGGATATAGTATCAGACTTAACTGATTCAGGTTAAATTGGTTTATTGAACTTCTGTCCCCTCCAGGTTTGAGTTAACTCCAGTATCCCAGAATGCTTTGCACCTCCTCCATACATACCCCATTGCAGGGTTGGTGAGCTAGCCTTGGCCCAAGCTGTCTGCTCCCTCCATGCAGAGAAGTGTGCTCTAGTGCCCCCCCGGCTTCTGGTCTGGGCCACTGTAGGCATGTGGCTGCATTTTCGGCATCAAAAGTGAATGTCTGTTCACTTGCTTATCAGTTCAATGTACACAGTTTAGATGAACTTGCAAAGATTGAATTGATTCAGCCTCGGGTTTTTTGAGTGTCTGTTCTTAGCCTAGGTGCCAAACCAGCGTTTTGTAGATAAAATGTTAGAGGGTTGGAAGGGACTTCAAAGATCATCTAATCCCAGCCCCTCTGCACAGATGGAGAATGAACTATTCTCTCTTTGGTTTTATATTACTTTAAAACTTTGTATTTGAACAATAGTTTGAAAGTTATGTTTCCAGGCTTATTCCAGTTAAAGAAATACAAGAAAACCAGGCCAAATAGGTTGAAACTGTCCTGTTGGAAGAGATCTTTTGTCCCACATGCACTCATGCAGCTATGGATTAGATAGTCTCCTTGAGAATTTCTTTTAGCCAAAGAATGTGTGATTCTTCTAATAATAGTCATTTAATGCTTTTTAATTCATTTTTCCCCCTATGGCTCCCCTTATGACTGACAGGTGGGATGTGGGAATTATTCCCTCAGTCTGGGCTGGTGGAGTTGAACGACAGAAAATTTACAGAGAAAATTATACTCTGGTTCAGACAGGAACACCAAAATAAATACTTGACTGTCAGTTTGTCAAATTGTAAGCCAATGGGTTATGCTTCTGTTTTTAAACCATAAATGCTGAAGTTTTTGGTCTGGCAGATTAAAATTAGAATGTATGTTGTAGCCGGATGCACATAATTGCTGTGCATTACTTATAAGTAGCCTTGATTTTTCTTTAAAAGGTAACGTTACACAGGAATTAAGGTTGAAAGTGCAAATTGAATATTAAAATTCTTAACTGGAAGGGTTGGAAAAAATTGTCTCACTACCACTGAGTATCTAAACATATATAAATGGAGGACACAATTCAGAATTGCAGTTTAATATAGGCTTTTCTATGTAATTTAGGAAATACACTACCCTTTTTTAATCTAAGAGAGAATTGTAAAAACATTTCCCAGAGTTGAGGAAATAAAGAAAAATGAACAATTATACTGCAGTAAAATCCCTGTTATAGAGCATTTGAGTAACAGGAATTTCTGGGTGGCTGGATGCAGGGGGGGAGCTCATACAGAGCCGCCACCCATCACCCTGCGCTGTAGCTGCTGCGCGTGCAGCCACTGCCAGCTCGGGTAACCTGCATTTTTAGATACCTGCCCCCTTCCTGTCCCCCATTCCTTACTTGTGCTGGATAACAGAGATTTTACTGTAATTTGTGTTTTGTTTTTGGTTTTTTTTTTTAGGAAACAGCCTTTTTAATTTTTATCTCCAGATTTAAAACAATTTCAAATTGTTTTTAAAACTCATTCTCTATGACTTGCTAATTAAGAATTTTGTTTTTCCATTTAAAAAAAATGTAAAACTTCTTAAAACCTAAAGTCTGGCATTCATTAATTTCTTTACAAAAAGAACCACATCCAACCAGGAGGGCATGCATTTCAAGAAGCGGCTGAAAATAAGCCATGCCTAATTTATGGCCCTTCATCAGCTGCCTTGGTATTCTTGATTAATCTTCTTCATATTAGAAGCATTGTATCTGCTATATTTCAGTTTCTTATTATCAGCTCTGTAGCCCTCTGCTCTTTCCAAATTTAAATTGAAATTGGCTCAATAAGCTGAGGAGAAGGTGTTTCTAATTGGACTTAACACCAGTGTAGCAGCATTGATTTCAGAGGAATTGCTTTTGATTGCTATCAGTGTCAAAACAAGTTTTCCCATTTTTTAAAAATAATATTTTCCCTTTCCCCTATTTAACTGCATAGATCCTTCATGTAGCAAGAGTTCAGTCCCCTTAGAAGTTAGCAAAGTACTACTGTCCATCCATGGTCCTACATCATTTCAACATCTGGTCTGAGTAACATTAATTGTTCACTTAAATCTAGATAATACTCTCACTCAGTCTCTGTCATACCATTGTTCCTTGAGACTGGCAGTCTCAACATTTTTTTTGAGATTTCCATTCTTCTGGTTCTGTATCCATAAAAATGGGTGAGTTTACAAGTAAATGGAAATTTTCATTCTTTTTGCTATAGATATATGAAAACAAAATTTGTTCAGGATTTTATTTTTCCCTTGCATTTATTATTTTAAAAAAGTGAGTATATTTTGGGAACAAAGTCTCAAATTGCTGCTGCTTTTTGTATGTCTGCAATATTATTATTAAAATCAAATAGGGAAAAAGCCACTTTTTATGGCATCCTTCCTTATTTATTTTGTGTAAATATTTGTTTGAAGTGCTAAATCTGAGTACTGCATGATGAATACTGCATCTCCTCTATGGCTGCATTCACCAGGGGTTTAAGAGAAAAAATATGCATAGTTGCTGGCTGCTGCTTCAATCTGATGTAGTCGGGAGACCTACAAATTACCATCTTCTTTCTAAATTTACAATTAAACAATAACAACAAAGAGTGTTTTGTCAGATGGCCAGTGGCTAAGATTATAAAGAGGGTTATATGTTGTCCCCTGCCAGCAATAGCAGGGGGTTGGACTTGGTGACCTAGGAGACTGATATTACATCCTGTTCTCTTGTGAGTATCTTTTGGCCTCTGGCTCTTAACCTAGTTAGTTAGTCATTAGTTGCCATGAAAGACGGGCCCAGAAGCGATTTTAATCATATGATATTAATGACTATCCCACTTCATATTTTTATTTATTAACAATATGGGATTTTTAGAATCGGTCAGCTGACAGTCAGACTCTGCACCACTGTGGAAACTGTTGAGCTCGCTACACTGGTCACTTAGGAAGTCACTACTGGAACAGTAGCTGGTGGGAAAGCAGGGCTTCAGAAAAAGAATTCAGTTGAGTTTCAATTGTTAATTGAAGATCTACAGATGGCAAAACTACTATAGTACAGTATGCTTAGAGTTAAAATATTCTGAACATAAATGTTATGCAGATGATAAAGAATAGTTCAATGTGGATTACTTGTGGCTGGTTTCTCTGTGGGGGAAAAAAAAGTCTTCAGAGTTTAATGTGTTTTAAAATAGTCACAAGAAACACTGCCCTACCATTTTTCTGGAACATGATACTAATTTTGGCAGAGTTTTTTCCTCATGCTTATTTACTCGGTAACTTGTTAACTACAAGTATCAAAAATATATTCCAGTAACCATAACCTCAAATTTCCAAATATAGCTTTTCCATATATATCCAAGAATATAGTTCTCTAAAAATATCAGTTAAAAACAACATTCTGTTTATACTACAGCATTAAGTAACTTATAGGCACCTTAATTTCTTTTGAGGGAATAGAGTTGAAGGGACATCTTTTGGGAAAAGTAGCAAGAACTAAATGTTATATCTTGGTAGAAAGGGATTTATCAAGTGAGTATGCAATTCTTGATACTTATTTAAAGAGTAAGACTTAGTGAATCTGTTGTGTTCCCCAGTCATAGCATCAATGGGAAGCGTTCAGGCTAAAGGTTGGTTCCCCTTCAAGAGAAAAATAGTAACTAGAATAGGAGGATGCAGCAGCAGTATTTTTAAGAGGAGAGCAGTTGTGCTCTTTTTAGATCATTTGCAAAACTAATGAAATCTGTTGCTGCCTCTAGCCAAGCTAACCATGTCTGCTTTACTTGGATAGTATGATCTCTGGGTATGCAGGCTTACCCCAGGCTTTTATCTTGTGTCTAGCCCAACCCCGTGACTATCTGTGCTGGTTTATGTGTGCTTTGAACCAGGCCTTGTTTGCGTGCCCATCTGGAGGTACAGATTGAAGCATCAGTTGTATGGGCCAGTGCAGCGTGTTTACTGGTAATGAGGAGGTGCCTATCTTCAGGAGGTACCTAAGCCAGGGTAGTCTTCTGACTTTCCTTTCTTCTGACCAGTCTTTGACGTGCTGTGTAGTCAGCAACCAGTAGAGGATCTCCTTTCCATGGACAGATATGTGAAATTTTACTGCGAGACTTAGAGAAGCTGTTCCATCTTCCATGTCTGATTAACATCCTTCCCAGCCTGAAATAATGTTAAAGCCAATACAGGCGGTCCTCAGACTTACAACACAATTGGTTCCTGAAAACCACGTCTTAAGTCGAAACATTGTAACTCTGAAACAATTTTCCCATAGGAAACAATGTTATAAATGAGGGATTGGTTCCTGAATCAAGGCTTGATACCCTATTTTCACCAAAAATAACCCAGTATTGTATACTCAGTCAAATATAGATGAGTAATATAGCTGCATTAATGTAGTTATATTGTAAATAGCAATCATATTGGTTTAGAAGGACTTCTTTGAGGAGACTTTGCTGGCCGTTTTGAAGGGCTCTTGGTTGGACTTTTTGAAGGGTTCTTGGCTGGGGTCTTCTCAGGAGTCTTGGCTGCAGGTTTCTCTGGAGTCTTGTCTGCTTTCTTAAAGAAAGTGTCCAAGGAAGTTTGGACAGATGCTCTCTAGGGAGATGGGTGACGCGGCAAACTTGTTCGCTGGCGTGGCTTGGAGTCAGATCAAGCGTTGTAAAGTAAAAACTGACGTCAGAAAGTTGAAACGGGCGTCAATTTATAAATGTTGCAAGTGCAAAACGTTGTAACTCGAAACACAAATCGAGGACTGGCTGTACTGTCAACTGACTCTGGGTTTGATTTTCTGAACTCCCTCATCTCAAAAATGTATGTACATACATACAATTTTTTTAAAAATCGTTAACTCATGATAGCTAGTATGTATACTACCAATCTAGATAGTGGCATTTCTGAGGAAGTCAATCAATGTCTGAAGACAGGAGAGGGGCCTACCAAATTGGTAAAAATAATACACACTTTCATTGCCTTGGAAGGACTCTTGCTCCCCAATTGCTCTTACATGAGGCAGCCACCCAAAAAACACTGTCCGAGTCAGAGAACCTAAGATGAACATGGAGAAAATAACGACTCAGAAATGACCTGCAGTTTGAAAGTCATAGCAACCTTAGGAATATCTGGCGTACCAGAGAGGAAAAGAGCAGGGGAGAAAAGAATGGGGGAAGTTAGAGTAGTTTTTCCTGCTTTGAGGCTCAGTCAGAGCAAGAATGAGCATTGCTGAAGGTACTCCTCAAGTAGCTACTTACCTACCCTAATGACCCTCAGATTATGGCCCCTGGACCAGGATCAGTGCCTGCTGATTTCCCTAAACCAGCACATCCTGCATTCTTTCAGTAGTTCAGGGATTGGATGGGCTATGTACCACTCCCTCCCATTCACTATAACCCTGTACACCAGCGATAGGGAGAATATGTTCACTTCTGACAATCTTTGTTTGCTTCAGTGCAATTGTGAACTGTAATGGCACGGTATGGCTTGCATTTGCACTGTTTGTTTTAACTCTACTGTTTGGATGGTTGCAGTGGTTTCTGAAAGACTGTTTATTTTAATGCTTGGTTTTAATATGTTAGCTACAATGTGACAGATCATGAACACTTTGAAAAAAAAAAAATTCAGAAAGCTGAACTCAAAGGGTTTGATAAAATATCACACACACGAGAGGGAGAGAGAGCGAGCCAGCAAGCTACATATACTACAAGAGCACTCAGCATTGCATTGCATGTCCTCATGCACATCTCATGATATAAGCATGATATAGGCATACAAGGCACCTTTTTTTCCCATAGTTGCTGGAGCCTTCTCAGTCACAACAGGTGCACTTTCATGTTTCCTGTATCTCGCCTGTAAACCATCAGTGTCCTAAGCTCACGGTGGGCAAACATTTTCACCCTTGTTTCTGCAGATGTGCAGGACAACACCACAGTAAGATATCTGACAAACACTTCTGTAGGAAGTGCCATTTTTCTTTCAGACTATCACATGCACAGCTGCAGAGTATGAAATGAAACCTTCCTCTGCCAGAGGAAAAGGAATGTCATGGGATGGTTTCATAAGCTGTGGTAGTAGATGATAAACAGTGTTCCCTAATATAAAAAGGGGGCACAAACATCCCATTGACAGCCATCTAGGGGAAGTCATGTTCTTGCTTGTCCACATAGGTCAGTGTGAGATCTTGGTGTTTTGGTATCATGCACCTTGCCAGGCCATTACTTGTAAACCCGTTATTATGGTCAACCAAGGCCTGCATAACTATGATAACAAATATAATTTGTGGTTGATGTATTCATGTTCTTTGTGTGGTAGGCAGATGAAAGGCACACAAGTGCCATCAGTAGCTGCACAGCAGTTTGGGAAGCTCATGGTGATAAGCAGTATTAATCACCTCAGAAACTCCATAACCACAGCTCTGACTGTTGTCTTGCCTACGCCATACGGGTTAGTTGATCTGCAGGAATCTCAAATAGCCAGCTGATGCCCATGTAGCAATAGCTACTCACATTTGGACTGGTGCAGCCTCCCTCCTTTGTGTGGGTTGGCCCTGCAGGACGGGTAGTTTGCTCACACAGCTCCACTAGTTAGTTTCCTCATGCTGCAGAAGACCTAAAATTTTTGGCTGGCCAGCCCAGTAAAGTGAAGATGCTGTTCCACTGATCTATGCCTGTTGCTTCACGCAAGCATGGTTAGCTTGCACATGGGCAGTCTGTAGTAACTGTAGTAACCTCTACTCTGACATGACATCACCCAGCATGAATGAACTTCTCTCTGTGACCTTCCCAAGTTAAAAAATTACAGTGCCCTCCACTATAACCTCTCCATATCATGCTGCAGTAACAGTGCGTCTGTAGTTAGGAACAGATTCCCTCGTGTGTTGGATCCATGTTTTGACACAGGTTGGAATAGATCGGGACACGAAATGTGCAGTACAGTAAGTGTCTCAGTGGGCGTGGCTACACGTGTGCTTTAATGTGCATTAGCCTATTTTAAGGTGCATTCAAGCATCACAAAAAGTGCTCTTCAGTTAATGTACATTAACATAGGCTAATATGCCTTTTTTTAGAAAGTCACAATGACGGTACTAAATTTAATGTGCATTACCTAAAGTGCATCGATGAATGTGTGCGCATAAACAGTTAGACACGTTAGGGGGTTAAGACCACGTTAACATATGGCCCGAGGAAGGAAAGACAAGTTCTCCCACAACAAATTGTGAACTAGTTTCTAGAGTGCTCAAATTAGGAAGGAACCAGGTCCCCTGGGGTACACTACTTAGAAATATATACACAAATTCAGTTAGCTGCAGTTCCAGTAAGGACACAGCTACCTAGTAAAGAGACATGCGTAGTTCTGCAGCATGGATATTCACAGGTGGGCTTAAGAAGTCTGCTTGCACATCTCTTGCAGGGAGGTGTTCAGTGATCACCCAGAGCCAGTCTGATGGAGATCTCCCTTCATCATCCAAGTGTTAACTGATCAGCTTTGTGTAATGTGAGCCTCTGCACAACATAACTAGTTTTGAGCAGCTTCATGCCAGAACCTCTTCAAGGTACATCTCCCTATACCCAAGGACTTAGACCTGGGTATGTCCTGCAGGGTGCAGACCTACCCTTTGGGGCAGGAATTGTCTTTTTTGGTTTTGTGTTTGTATAGTGCCTTGCACAATGAGATCCTGGTCTAGATCTCTCGGAGGCTACCCCTATGCAAATAAAAATGTAAAGTGTGAGCTGCTGCTACGATGCATTTTTAGGTAGAACACCTATTTGATTGCTTCTAAAAAGTAGTGGCAAAGTATTGTCTTGGCTCTGAAACACCCCCTGCTGCTAATTTTAATGCCTGTTTTATTTTGTTTTATGTTTCTAGCAATCAATTTAGGAATCTTATTGTGTGGTTGAGTTGGTGACTGAATCTTCCCTTAATAATCTCTTTATAAAAAAAAAGTATGTGTATTAACAGGACGTATTTAATACACACAGACGAAAGAATGCTTTGTGGAAGGAAGCTATTGTGCATTTTTGGATCTCCCTGCAATTCCTGTGGAGCTTCCCAAGTCTCACTGACACAGAATGGCAGAGGAAAAGACCTTCTCGCTTTAAGCCTGAGTGGAGAATAATAGGGGGAAGAAATGGCAGAGGGGGAGGGGGCATCAGCCGCTTTGGAATGCAGGGATGATTGGTATTGGCACTCATGATCCAAGCATTTAACACTTCTAGTTCTTGCTACCCCCAACTGGGGCTTTGCATTTACAATGAGGTTTCTGCTGTCCCTGCAGTGAAAGTGGCTCTCTCTGAGGACAGTAGCTGTTTCTCATCCCAGTCAATTTTTCTCAACCTATATAGTCTTAGTTTTGGTAGGAAAAATAGGAAATTGGTCTCTGATGGCAATCTTTACTGATATTTAAGAGCTATTTAATTTTTCCTCTTTCTTTTCTTATTTACTATCTCACCTGTTTATTGGGTGACATTTTTTTATATTTGTGGTATATCATGGTTTCTTGACACGGAAAGGATTCTTTTTCTTAAATTGCAATGTAGTGAAGCTGTGGGTATCTTTATTATGAACTGACAAACCTGTTTTTAAATTGTTTAAGAAGCTATGGCAAATAATGCACATTTCCTTTCCACTCTCCCCTCTCCATAGCCAGAAATGTATATGTTTTGTTTCCCCAATCACCTAATGATCAATCTGTTTCTCTACTGAAAAAAAATGTTCTATGTTGAGATGTCAAACTTACTTGATGAATATTAGAAGAGGTAAAACACTGTTTGGAGATATTTTCAAAGGGGGGATAACACTTCCTACAACATCTTGAGCAAGTTTTATTCTTTAAAAGCAAAATGAGATGTTAAGCATCATGATCAACTCCCTATTTTATCTAAACAAAAGTTTTTGCTAATTAGTTTAATTTTAGAATGTAATCTAGTAATCTTGTTCATATTGATTCATTTTTGCATTTGTAAAATCACCATATATATTTAAATGCATTTCCTTAAGTGGCAGCGAGTTAACATTTTAGAGTTGAAGCAATAGCCATTTTAATTACTATCACAGTCCACCCTAGTTTGTGAACAGGTATGCTTAAAAACAAAAAAGCCATGGTCACCTCTACTTATCACCATGTGAACATCAAACTTGGATACCAAATAAAAGGAAGGTTTCTAAGTACTATATGTCTTGTTTGCCATTCTTCTTACTATCATGAGAGAGTCTGTAACTGCTCTGCCTTCACGCTGAGTTTTTGTACTCTGTGGCCAACGTTATCAGATGCTAAGATAGCATAGATAGATAGGACTTAGCAAACTAAAATCTGTCCTGTAAAAGCTCATTACTCTCTGAAAAGTTAGTCTAGAAGGTGCCACACTTCTTCCTAGCTTTAGACTAATGCTACTTCTCTCTAGATCTTGAGAGAGTAAATTCTTTGTTTGAGAGCTTCTTCAGCTTCTGTCAAAATAATACTAGCTACTTCCTATCTATAAACTATCTGGGGAGGAACAAAGTGGTGTTATAGCTGTGATGTCCCAGGAAATACTTAAGTAGCTAAGGTTTTTTGGCAGTATCTTAATGGACCAATGATATATTTGGGAGAGATGTTAGATAAGCTTTGGTGCATGAAGTGCTCTTCAGATCTGGCTATTATCAACTGGAAAAAAAAGCTTTCCCCTAAAAAATCTCATTTCTTGAAAGAAATGAAGAACTGCTGGAGTGGATACCTCCTCTTGGCAGATCCCCTATGAATGAGGATTTTTGACCAAGTACCCTCTCATAGAAAAACTGATGGGTTTGGACTCCTGAGCTGCTTGAAAGTTTTGGTCCTTTTCCCTTAGTAGTTCTACTTATTAGGCAGCAGGTCTGTGTAAGCTCCTGAAATGAGGGAGGAACTCTTGTGCTAGTTTTGATGAAATGCAGGGGCTCAGCAGATCAAAAATCTTAAAATGACCCTATCACAGTACAACATTAAACAACTAAATACACTTCAAGATTTTATGTACAGAAACCTCAGCCTGCTTAGACCCAGAGTAAGCACAGCATAAAATTTATTCCAGATTTTGGAAAAGTATTGATTAGAGTACATTAGAGACAGAGAATCAACATGGGTGCAGAAAGCATTTTGATCAGGTCTTAATCAAAACTTATCAGAATCCCTTTACTGCAGAGAGGATACTGTCAAGCATTCTTCTGTAGTGGGGGAGAGAAGGGTTGGATACAAAGGGGAGAAGAGGTGAACGGTAAAGGAAAATACTCCTTTTTGCTGATGTCCATAGAATACCAGGTAGCTGGGCAACTGAGGGACAGGTGCTCTTCTGCTGACTGGATGAGCACAATAACTGAGGCTTTGCAATGTGAGACAGTCTCTGGAGCTACGCAGAAGCCAGCCAGGCTTCTGACCTTTCTAGAGAGTTTCTTCCACTATTGTGGTCCATGAAATCTCTCTGTAATCACCAGCAGGGGTGGTGTGTGGGTGGAGCCCTATCCCCTCATTCTTTCATTCACTGGTATAACCTGATTTCCAACACACCTGCTTTGGCCTGTTAATTAAAATTTGGAGCTTAATACATTACATTGGAAGCACTGGGAATCTGTTTTAACAGATAGCAGATGCAGACAGACTGCATTAAGAATAATTTTTGTTTGAACTGATCTAGTCTCTGCCTCTTTGTATCAAGGCTCATTTTTACTGAAATTGTAATGTTTTATGAATTTCCAACTACTTCTCACACTTGAGCTTGCAGTTGGGGTAGATCTGTAGGTTCCAGTTTCCAGCAGAGCTGCGGTCAGTTGGAAGCAATGGCAGGCCACAAGCAAGAGTAGGCCCACACGGGCGTTGAGACTCTTCAGGTTGCAGCAAAGCAGGCAAGGTTGGAGAGCTACAGGTGGTACAGGTAAGGTGAGCAATGACAAAGAAAACCAGGTGGGTATAAACTCAGAGGGAAAGCTGTAGTAATTTAAAAAAAAATGTAGATGTTAGAATAAAATTTGTTGTACAGGGAACTGCCATGCTTTTATAGTAAATGTCGATCTCTGAGGAGGATGTGGGGAAGGAGGGAGTTCCTTTCATACGCCTCCAAAGCTAAAAGCTGTTGTTGTCTCAGGATCAGCCAAGATGCTGAACTGATGTCCAGGCTCCTAATGAGGAATTTGTGTTCCATGTCTACCAAGTACATGAAAAATTTTCTGTGAGAAGCCTTCCAGCTCTTTTCTTCCTATATGCTTAACTAGTCCACTGACTTCCTACACAGATGTAGTTGAGAGTCACCATGATGTTGGATGATCCCCATGTAGAATATCTGTGATCATTCCTTCAAATTGATCACGTTCCAGATACACATCCTTTTTATGCTCGTTTTAGGGAAAAAGGTCTCCCCAGAGGCAGTTGTCCTCCTCACAGAAGTGGTGGTCATAGTCCAGAAGGCTTAACCAAATTCTCCTCGAGAGAAGGGGGAAGAGTTCATCTGTTTTTCCCTTCAGCACCAAGATGAAAGGGCTTTGGTTTTAACCAAGCACATCGTGGAGACTTGATATTTCAAAGTAATGTGCAAATTTGACACATTTAACATACATGACACTTTTTTTTTTTTTGTTTATCAAAATGGAAGAAAATCCAGCAAGGCAATTAAAAGTCCACAAACGATTGATTATGTGTTGCTTTCATTATTTGCAATGCGAATTGTGTGTTTTTTAAGGATGATTTCTCAGTGGTTTGTCAGCTTTAAATGCCTCTGAACTGTGAGTGTAGATCCTGGTTTTATTTATCTGAAGCAGTGCATTTTGAGTTTCAAAAACCATGGTAGGAGGTTTCCGTCTTGAAAATGAAACCAGGGGCTGCAATCCACAGGGCTGTTTGACTCAGAAATTAGCTGCTCTACGGATATGCATATTAGTAAACTAGTTCTTTGTGTTCCCCCACAAAAATACCATCCTTTCTCTGAACTCCCTTCATTAGTTTTTCAAGAGTGTACTAGAAATAAAAATGATTGAAATCGAACAGGATGGAAAAACACTGATTACCGGAATAAGCCCTGCTTGAGAAAGCAAGATGTTGCATACACTTTACATTGAGAGGAGGTTCTGAGGGTACAGACACATTTTTGATGAACACAGGCAATGATTTCAGATGGGGCACTCAGGCTTCATCTGCCTAAAGGCTGTAGCTTTCATGTTTTAACATACTGTTAATAAAGCTTCCAGGCAGTCAGCTGATTAGCATATCTGAATTGTATTATTTGGGGGGGTTTGGTAAAGATTCACACCATTAGTTTTTTGTTTGTTTCCCAAAAAGAAGCACCTGCCCACCCACAAAAAAACCCCCCAAACCATAACCCCAAACTGGCTTCACTGCAAAATCTCACCCCCATTATCTAAATCGAAATATTTGTGCTGTTTTTTGTAGCTCATGTTGGTCACTGGGATATCTTAAGTGGTAGTAGGCAGCCACCCTTTGCAGCCAAAGATTAGCAGACATTTCTAATTATATCATGCATTTTCCATGGGGAAAACACTTTTTTTTTTCTTAGTAATATGTGCCTTCTAGGCATTTTCTTCCTATTCATTTGTTTTCTTTTCTTTCTGGATGAAATCAAATCAGCTTGCTGAGGCTGCAAAATCACAGAATCATTTGGGTTGGAAGGGATCTCAAGGGTTGTGTAGTCCAGCCATTGGCACAAATGCAAGAGGTGCTATTTGTGAACCATCCCAGACAAATACTTACCCAGGCTTTTGACAGCTTTCAAAAGATGGAGTTTTACAACTCCCCTGGCTAGCTTGTTCAATTGTTTTACTGTTCTGATAGTAAAAATGTGTTTTCTGGGATTTAATCAAAATCTTTCTGGCAGTCTCAACCAACCCATCTATTTGGCTCCCTGTTTGGGTCTATTCTTTGCTTTTCTCTCAACACTTAGTGCCAAGATTAGTTCACTGCTCCTTTTGAAATAATTTCTGACCCTGATGATGAGAAAATGTCCTTAGTTTGTTCAGATATTTTAACAAGCATGCACATTTCTTGGGCTGCTGTGTGTAAAGAATGTCCTACGTTGTCAAAAGACTGTTTCCTTTTTTAAACTGGGATAGGTAGAAGGTAAGGCAGGGTGACACCAATAGACAGAGAATTGAACAGCATTTTACCTTGCAGTTACTTGTCCCAATAACAGATAGAAAATTGGGAGGTGAAAATCACTTACTGTTATTGTGTTATTACAGCATTAGCATCTCTAGCCTTCCTCTTGTTTTTGGGGGAGGCCTGTTCCTGCAGAGTTTCATGTGAATGGGCTTCAGAGCTCACGTGGGACATGTAAGATCTGGACACCTTTTACATTCAGGATCTTTTACATATGTGCAAAACCTGTCTTAGTCTTTTATTTTTTTCTTCTAGTAAATTATTTCTGATAACTGAACATAACAAAACCTGCAGCTGTTCTTGAAAAAGGAAGGGCTACTTGAAACGTTTATTTTATTTTAAAGGAGTTAGTTAGAGCAGAGGTAGCCCCAGATGTTAATCGCCCTCCAAATTTGTGTTGTGACTTGATAATATTTTCTTGCTTGTTTGTTTATTTTTAAACAACTTTTCCTTCCCCCACGCAAATGTAGGAAACGGACTTAAAGGAGACTGGTTATAAAGAGGATGATAACAAGCTTTTCTCTGTAGCTGCAGGGGCAGGAGAAGGGGCAAAGGTCTTAAATTTCAGTAAGAGAAATTTAGGTTGGGATTATGAGGAACTTTCTCGCTATGAGGGTGGTTCAGAATTAAAACAGGCTGTCCAGAGTGGCGGTGGAGTCCCCATTTTTGGAAGTTTCTAAGAGCAGGTTAGATAAACACTTGGCTGGGCTGGCTTAATTCAGGGTGACCATGCCTCGAGCAGGGCTTGGACTGGTGACCTTATGAGGGTGCTTCTAGCCCTACTTTTTTATGATTCGGTTGTACTGCTGTCAAATGTACAAAGCAAACAAATGAGAAAACTAGATAAATTTGCTACCTTAGTCTCTCCTTTTGTAATAAACCTAGGTTTTCACTAATTTCAATGGGAATTATGGGGGCTTAGCACCTCCAAAATCAGCCCATTTATAATCCTAAGCATGGATTTAGTTAAGCAACCACTTAAAATATTGGCCTTCTTCCCTTTGCTGACTTCAAAATACTGTTTGTTATTAAAAGTAAAGGAGTTAGCTAAAATATTGCATTTAGAAATCCTTTTCCTGTTTTGTCAAACTATGACCTCAGGCATAATGTTGGACAGAAATTTGAAGGAAGTTACAGTGCTTATGATTTAACCTAAATGTTGCAAATTTGAAGAGAGCCCCTTTTCAAGGCATGGATTGGACATGTAACCAGATCATGGTTTAAATGAATTTGCTTGTAAAACAATTAATCAGTCAAGACCTAGCAAAGCTGTTGGGGAAAATCTGCTTATCTAAATAAAACATGGAAAGGAAAAATGACTGTTCATTGCACAGTCATGATCAGGTAGTGCTGCTGTAAGCTTATTAGCGAAACTGTACAAATACTGAGGTTTTTAAAGGTGCTAGTGCTATGATATTTGAGTATTTTAGATACTCAAATACTTTCTATCCTACTACTTTCTATCCTACTTTCTTCTTGTATATCAAGAAGAAAAGAAAATATGTAAATTACGTAGGACATGAATTGTTCTATCTGCACCCCCAATTATAAGGAGGATTATAAAGGAGGAATGTATGCTATCTAGCCTAGCAGGTTGTTAGGACCAAATTATTGAAAGGAGAAATTATACTTGGATATGGACAAAAGTGAGGAAGCCATAAACAAAAGAGATGACAAAAACCTCCTTTCCTTGCTCTCCGTTTATAAACCCACTCTTGCTTTAGAATCACTGATTTCTCTGATTTGGTTAATTGTTGAGGGATGGTTCTGGAACAGTGTATGTATTGAACTCCCTTGCTTTCCCCCCCCCCCCCCCTTTGCCAAGCCCTCTGCTTCACCAGGTGTTAGTAGAGTGTACTATATGAAGAAAGGAAATGATGATTTGTTGTTGTGGTTGTTGTTCCGTGCTCTTCAGACTGGCATAACAAGTATTCATTAATTTCCACCTGATAAAACTGGAGGTTTTTTGGTGGCTAAAAATTGAAACAGGAAATGACCTGAGATACAGTTTCCATGACACCCTGTCACTCATATCCAGTTTTCAAGAAGATGAAAGGCCAAAGCAGTCTTTTGATAGTGAGCAACTAATTGGGTGGCTGATAGAGGGAGATTTTTAATGTGAAAAAATAAAGGAGAAAAAAGCAGAACAGCTGTGTTTTGGTGCAGATATATAATCCCCAGATAAAACACTCCAAGGACAAGGAAACCTAGTAGTGCTTGTGTAAAGCTTGTAGTAAAGAAAAATCTGAAATCAGTGGAAGCACTGAGATTGCTTTTTGAGGAAATTCGTATATTTGTATTCCAATTGAAATATCTGCAGAGAACAAGGTATTAACTAATACACATGTGAAATTGGACTTAGACAAATAATTTTATTTTATGCAAGCGGTTCTTATTTTATGTGATTCTTTTTTTAGGCAAATGAAGAGAAATTGGCTGCATGCATAGCTGTTTTTCCAGAATCCCTTATCTTTCTAATCAATATATTTTTCTTTAGAAAAATGTATGACTGATGTGCCTAATACACCGCAGAAAGCATTTTGCTTCTTTTCAGATACTGTAACTTATTTAAATGTAGTTCGCTTAGATTGAAAGCTTATGCGTTTCTTCAGTTTTGATCATTGGATTGCTCATTCTCTGATTACGTTTACTGAAAATGTTCTAGTACAAAAAAAACACCAAAACTTATCCTCTAGTGAAAGTGCAGATTAAAATGAGTGATTTCCACTATGTGGATAGTGAGAATTCTGATTAGAATCTGGATATAAATGCAGTCCTTCTCTGGTGGCCATGAACCTTCCAAATTGTGGTTAAGAACATGTTTGCAATAACGTGAAATCCGTAACAGGAGGGCTTTTCATGACTAACTACATCATTCAAGGACAGTAAGGCAGATTAAATGTAATTCTAGATCTTTAGGCAATTTAAACCAAGTGTATAGAATGCAGAATACCAGGCTTCCTCTGGCTGGTTGCTGTTGATGGGGAAAGAGGAGTTGATAATGCTTCTGCCATTACATCAGGTACCAACATCTGTAAATCAAGAATACTGTATTTGTGCCCTTGATGTAGCATTTATTCTTCCTCCAATCCTTATTTTTCCTACTTTGGGAACTCCCACTAATGTAACTTTTATCTTACTGAAGATTGGTACTAGAACTTGTGGAAATAAGTCACCAGGAGGGGAAAAAAAGCTGGCTTCCATTTGTTTCCCCTCCCAATAACTTGATTGCCCCTAGAGGTGCACCAATACATTGGTCTATATTGTACTGGCATCGATAAATGGAATATTGACATTATTGGCAATCAGCATTTCTGGCTGATGTGGCCAATAATGTTGCTGATAAATGCTGCTTGCATGCGTAGCCGCAGCATGCACGCAGCCAGCCCGGCAGCTAGGAGAGCAGCATCTGGCTGGTAAGTCTGTTGGGGGAGAAGGGACATGGGGGAGGGAAGGGGCATAGGGTGACACATCGAGGCCACTGTAGTGAGGGAGGGAGCGGGGCTGAGACAGGGAAGGCACTGCACAGCCAGATTGGGGTGTAGAATGGAGCCACGAGCAGCTCATCTGGAGGGCAGGAAGTGGGGTGGCTCCTGGCTCTGCGTGCACCTCTGGAAGAGGCATGCAGGGCATGTGCTTCCTGGATTTGTGTGCAGCGTGAGGGCAGGTTGCAGCTTCAGGCTGGGGCTTGGGGGTGGCGCTGGGCTCCTCCTGACACAGTGGTTGGGCTGGGGCTGTGCTCAGGTCAGGCAGCGGCAGTGCTGGGAGCAGGCTATGGGGGGGCTGCACACCTGCTACTGTGCAGTAGGTGTCCGGCAATGTTACTGTGCAGTAGTAACAAGCTACTGCTCAGTAAGCATCTTGTGTAGACGCAGCCAGTTAGTATCAACCAGCATAGTGCTGGTGAGATCACTTTTGCCAGTTGATTCCACTTAGGGATCTACCTCAGTAAATCTGAAAGAGCCTCTCTCATGATAAAACCCTCCTGTAAACCCTAGAGGGTTAAAGAGATCTTGGGTTCACATAAAGAGACCTTTTAGAATGATGCCTTTCGTATAGGATGATTAGGGGTAAGTAAAACACCCAGAACCAACTGGGTCTCATATGGCAGGAGCAATTATGTAAAAGTTGGACCAGAAGTTTGGACCCTCATCCCATCATTTCACTCTTCTTGAAAAAGCTATTTTTTTTATTTAATCCTTTTTGAGCCTTGGAAATAATCTTCAACTAAGAACCTACATAAATCTGAAATAAACTTCTTAGATTCATTTTTTAACCAAAGGAGTACCCAAAGGGGAGATATTCAGTATCCAGTTCTTATTTGTTCTCCTGCTATTGAGAGCGCCTGCATTTTAAATTGCCTTAAGCATGAGTTTGGGAGCTGAATTTTTCTGAAAAATCTTCAAATGATTGAAGATGCTATGCTTTGAATACCACCTGCTTTATATGTAATTGTTTGCACCAGAGCTAAAAACTGCTGCCTCTTGGTCTTAGGAATATTAATGTAATAAAGGAGAGGCAAGATGGGATCTTATTCCCAATGGTATGATGTGAAATTTACTTTTCACAAACTTGTAGTAGTCAATAGCTCTAAGTTAGCACAAGATGTACAGGTATTTTTTCCCCAGTGTTCTGCCTACCATAGTGCCCAGTTTATTTCATTCATTTTATTTCTTACAGGAAACCTTTAAAAGGATATATTGGCTGTTTCAACTTTGGATGTGGGTTGACTTCTAGCTGTACCATAATGTGTGAATAAACTCTGTCCTAGGGTTAAAACGCATTCTTGCTGAAATTGATTATATTCTTTTCAATTTTTTAAAAAAGATTTTGCTATCTAGTGTCTAGCATCTATTTTTGATTTGATGGGCAAGGGAATGGCAGAGCCTGAAAATACATGACACACACAGTTCTAAGGAAAGCTGGGAATTCAACAGGTGTAATTTCCAAGCATATCAATTGAATAGTCTTTACCTGTACTATAGTGTGTGTGTGTGTGTGTGTGTGTGTGTGTGTGTGTGTGTGCGCACGCACACACATACATGGTTTTGTTTTACTTTTTCAAGTGATGTCAAGACAATGCAGTTGCTATTTTTGTTTTGAAATTATCCTTGAGACACACTCACGGACCCAGAGGGACAGCCTTCCATCTTCAGCTCCTTCTGCGCAAAAATGAAGTTTATTTCTGTATGGGAACTTTTTATCATCTTGTACCATCTATACTTTTCCCAGAGCCCGATGAAGGGACTTTGATCCTGAAAGCTTGAAGTAAAGGACAGTTTGCTTGCGACTTCCCAGTTGATCTAATAAAAGGTATAATTTTGGAACCAAGAGTTCTAGTTTTTGTATGTCTTTAGGTAATAAAGCATGTATAACTCATTTTCAAAAGCTGTTCTTTGTATTTCATTGAAATGGAGGTTTATTATGGACACTCCACATTCTTTACCATGAACCCTGCCTCCTATCAAATGGAAAAAATAAGTTTAACTTTTCATATTGCTACATTTTGTGAGCTAATTAAAACTCTAATTTAGAACTCAAATAGCACAGTGTTGCTGGTGGTTTAAGCTTTGGTTTTTATTTTTATAGTCTTAAACAGCTCTTCCTTAGCAGAAAGAAAGATATCTAGAATGCTTTTTTCTTCAGGATGGTTGGATCTGTACCAGGGTATTATTTCATCCTAGTCAACTTGTTTCAAGTTGGCCTATATTATCTGACAATGTAGTGTTCCCTCCTCTTCCAAGAATACAGAGCTTTTCCGTGAATTTCTTCGTAGTCCTTGTGGTCGACAGTATTCCTTGGGTAATGATAATGATACAAGTGATGTTCCTGCCACCCTCTTCATTGTTGAGTTGTAGCTTGGACCTGTAAAAACTTGTCATTATGTAATGTTTGGCCCTCTATATCCTGGTCTCTTTCTGATTTTCTTATACAGATTATACCCATCTATGTTGATGCAGCTCCATTCAGGCTAATTGGATTTTGACATAAGCCCTTTATTAAACCATAAAATTAAAAAGTTTGTATGTTCGTTATCCTTTCAATGTGTAAGGAAGCAACTAACTAAAATAAAAAGAAAAATGTAAAACTACCTTAGCTCCTAGTATTGGTTGACTATGCTGCTGCCTTGTATGAAGATTTTATTAGGCAGCAGCTGAGTACGTGCCAGTTTTTCTTTTCACACTGAGCCTCAGGGACTGCTTGTTAGCTCCCTGGCTGCCTCCGAAAGAGGATAATGTAAAATTAATGTATGAAGAAAGGCCTGCAATCTGACACTCTGGGAATGCAGGTGGTCTGGAGTGATGTACAGAAATTAAAACAACATGCTAATCCCCTCTATGTTAATGGATGAGTGGCTGGTCTTCTATGTTTTAAAATATTGTCTGGTACAGTAGTCCTGGTGGGTTCTCTACCCCTTTTCCAAGTGTCATACAGTGATGAAGCTACTGAAGTATGGGAGTATTTCTATATATTTTGTCAGAGCATGTTTTATGTTATTAAATAATTTGCAAGCATTTTGAGGGATAGGAAGGAGTTTACATAATTTTAGAATTGGGAAAAATATGTTTCTTATGGTATTATATTCCACGCATGCATCCAGTATTTGCTAATACTAAACATGTATTCCAAGGTGAAGATGCATGAAACTGGTAAGAACTACTTTGCAGTTCTTATTTGGTCTATTGTTCCCTCTTCCTTTGCTTCCCCAATTGCTTCTTGTTAGCAGAAGGGAACTAATTTTAGTCTGATAAATAACCAGATTCCCATTTAATATTTGCAAAGTCTGAAATGTTCCTTTAGAATGGCTGATCTAACTATAGTTATATGAGGAATCATCTTATATGCTTTCCTTCTATCTGTTGTGTATGCTGGGGAATAGACTTGGGCCTAATAAGTAGATTTTTAATAACAATGTGCATTACTACAGAAAATCTTCACATCTGATATTATTTTTACAGTGCCATAAGAGTGTGTGATAGTGCTTTCCAGACAGTTAAGACTATGGGTAAAATTTTAATAAGGTGTTTAAAAATATGAATTAGGTCCCCAAGTCCCATTTTTAAAGGAAACTTGGAATAAAATAAAATAGAAAGATAAAGGCGTTCATATGCATCTGCTTTTATGAAGCTCAGTGGGGCTTTAGATGCTTTTTGAACATTTAACTCTGTCATTACCTCACAGCACTTTTTGTAGAAGGGCCAGACTACACATGGTTTTGTGGGGATGGTGTAGGGGAAGGCAGACATGGAAACTTGTTGCTGTTGTAGCCTTGGATTCTCCACTCCCCACCAGGGAAATCTAGTGGCTCAAATGATTCTGAGTGAGACTAGCAAAAGGTGGAGCTGATGTTGGCTATCAGGGCATCATAGGGTTTGGGGGCACAGCTCTGGGAAGACTTTAGATTTAAAAAATGCAGGAGGTTTTCAGGTACAGTGGAACTCCAATGCAATGTCTACATCTACTAAACCTAAACACAGGTTCTTCGTATGCGGTTTCCAGAATCCCGCAGTAGGTGAAGCAAAGGTGTAACAAAGGCTGGTAGCAAAGACTGGGGAAGGGGAAGACATGGTCAGTTGCTGCTGCTGGTGAATAAAAAGTTGTCTTGAGGGTTATGTAAGTTTTCCTTTGTCCCTTACTTTGCCAAGGGAGATTGTCATTATAACCATTGCAAAAAACCCTCCTTTTTATTGCTGTGTATGGTTTTTATATTTTGAATAGGAAGTAATAACATGGCAGATAGGGTCAAGAAAGTGGATTCAGGTATAGAGGCCACATGGTGGAAAAATAGCACAGCGGAAGGCAGGATATAGAGATCAAGGAAGTGTCTAGTTAGGCATGTTCCATGTAATGAAGCAGGCAGGCTGAGGAGTGAAATGACGTGTGCAGTGGCGTTCCGTTTTTACGTGAAAACTTACAGAGTTAAAAACACAAACTCCATTGTTAGTGAAACCTTCTGCACTGTTACATTTCCGAACATGCAAATTCATCCCCTAGCTGCTGCAAGCTTTCTGCTTGTAGGTAGGTTCAATGAGAACACCTTCTTTATGCAGAATGCACCGTGTGTGTCCTCACATTCTTTTGGCTTGGCTTATTGTTACTCAGCTTCATTAGGTTAGAGAGAGACCAGCAGGGTGAGGGTTAACTTCATCTCAAAAAAGCCTGTGTGTAACCATGTATTTAAAAATCGTTTTCCTTTGTAGGCTATAATAGTATCCTTTGTAGGTAATATATATGAGTATAGATATAGGGGACCTGGTGACCATCTATAAACTCACTAGGGGGGACCAGAAGGGTTTGGGGGAGACCTTGTTTCCCCTAGCGCCCCTCGGAATAACGGCCACAAGTTGTTGGAGAGTAGGTTTAGATTAGACATCTGTAAGAACTACTTCACAGTCAGGGCGGCTAGGATCTGGAACCAACTTCCAAGGGAAGTGGTGCTGGCTCCTACCCTGGGGGTCTTTAAGAAGCGGCTTGATGCCTACCTGGCTGGGGTCATTTGAGCCCAGTTTTCTTCCTGCCCAGGCAGGGGGTTGGACTTGAAGATCTACAAGGTCCCTTCCAACCCAAATTCTATGATTCTATAGAATAGATAGTATTCTATCTATTTCTAATGCATTCAGTCCTGTTCTGTATGCATAACAATGTCTGGCCAAGCATTCTTAGGAAAATATGCTACAAAGCTGAGTCTAGCATTATTCATAAGACAACTAACAGAATCTTAGTCTGACCTTAGTATGCATGTGCTTAGTCTGTGTTGCTGAGTTCAGAACTGGTTTTCATATTGATGCTCAGAAAATTATTTTGAATTTTTGTATCCTATACCACAACTTTGTAATACTCTGTGAGCTGGTTTTTAAATATGGTGTTGTTGATTAGAAAACACAGTTTTGTATTTGGACTTTCAGATCAATACTAGGTTTCTCTTTTCTTTTAAAGAGTGATATTAAGTGTTTCTTCAGCTGTGCCCAGCAAACTGCTATTTCTAGTGCATGCTCAGAGACAGTAAAGTGAAAATGAGATTCAGCTTGAATTTGACTGGGGGGAAGGTTGGGAAGGCTGAAAAATATTCCTGGAGGAAGTTCTACTAGCATTTAAAAGCAACTGGTTCATTATGTAGCTGTTGCTTGAGCTCGAAGGACAAGCTGGAAGATTCAAGGCTTTTGGGGGGGTTTTGTGCAGAGAATTTTTTTTCTATAAAATGCTTAGTTAGCACTGAGAACTATAGAAGCTTTCCTGCAATTTTTAGCTTATTTTTAGGGTAGGTGGAGCAATAGCTATGTAGTAAAATAAACTGTTCCCCATAAATGTGACAGTTCAGGAAGCTGCCAAAAGAGTAGTACAGAGAACAAGAGCAAGATTGGACTTAGGTGGGTGAAACTAAGCTTTAGGGAGGCAGTAGGGACCCAGTTTTCATTTATCTTAAGGCTTTGTCACCATGTCAGTAATGTAAATGGCCCTTAATGTAGGTGCTGATTATTTACTCCCATTTCAGCACCTATACTCTGTGTGTGTGTGTGTGTGTGTGTGTGTAATTTATATGTATTATATTTAGAGTAAAGGGGAGTCTGGCATAGAAGTTGTTTGATGTCTACATCTGGTAGGAAACACAGTGGTTAAGACATTTTATGATGGCTTCAGATTATCCTTAATTTCCAAGAGCCGACCCAACCTCCTTCCTCTTTGGGTCTTGTCAGGGGTAGGTGCAAATTACAGCTGGTGAAGCAGGCTAGCAACATTCACAGAGACCTAAGTAGTCAAAGGACTCGGAGCCTCTAGTTTTTTGTTGGCTAATCTTTGTATAGCCCACCATTGTTAGATTAAGAGGAATAAAATGTATTCCCTGTTACCTGCCCAGCCCCAGAACTTAAAAGAAATATGCACTTATTAGGAATATGCCTCACTAGAAATATGCATTTATCCAAATAATATAAGCAGTGCTCCTAAAGCACACAGCACTGTCAGTGCTGTGTAGTATTAGGGGTACTGAAACGGTAAGAAATGGTTTTGAAAAAAAACACCTAGGAGGTGCTTTAGTTCAAAAGTGCACAGTTGTCATTTTCTGCACGCTGATGCGCATTTCGCCGCTTATACAACTGCACGTGGCGCGGCGCAGTGCAGTTCGCCTCGGCTCACATGTGGAGCAGACTCGGTTAATCAAGTCTGCTCTGAAGCGGCGGATCTCTGACTGGAAAAAAAGTATATGTATAAATGCCCTTAGGTGCATAGGGCCCAGCCTGTTTAGGGCCATATAGATCAAAACCAGCACCCTGAATTGCACTCAGAAAGCTAATGGAAGCCAGTGAAGCCTCTAGAGCACCAGAGCAATGTGCTTTTGGCAACCCACCCCTGATCAAAAGGCAGGCGGCCGCATTCTGCACCAGCTACAACTTCCCACATAGAGTGTATTGCAGTAGTGAGGAAACAAGTTGGTATTGGCATTGTGTTATGTATGCAGTTAAGGAAGTTATGTATTTACCTAGTATTTGTATAAGTAGGACACAAGCAGTGGCTTGTGTCTGAGGTGTAGATTAGAGCATATATATAGAGAGAGATCTCTCTCTCTCTCTCTCTCTCTCTCTCTCTCTCTCTCTCTCTCTCTCTCTTGCTATATCTATCTATCTGTGTGCATGCATGTGTGAGAGAAATCTTTCAGCTAAAGGAACAAAAGGAAACGTTTTTTTAAAGGGAGCATTTTTAATGTTTCCTCTGTGAATAGTAATGGATAAGTTAAAAATCAAAGAGAATTTGCCTTCTGAAGGGTAATTGGTAAATTTGGTAATTCAGTTCAGTTAAAGTGAGAGACAATGGGATTTTAATCCTTTTTTTAGATGCAAACCTCAACACAACCTTGACTCTCTCTATAGATGTTGTACAGACTCCTCAGTTTGGTGTGTATATATGCACCCCATAAATACAAACAGATGTATATGCACGCACATGCACCCATGTACTATAATATATGATAAATGCATTTGGATTTCTGAATGTTGTGCTCAAATATAAGAGGTCATCGGATAATATACTGTTCCAATAAAAAAAAAAAATCTCAAAATAAGTAGCATTTTCGGTAAATGCAAGTAGTTTGTACTGATATAAAAGAGAATGGCAAAAGAACAAAAGTAGGACTTGAAGATCAATTCAGATGAACATTTGTTCCTTTGTCTCGCTCAGGTGCATAGCTTCTTTTTATAGGAGGATTTTTGGCTCCTATAGATAGCCGTGTTGGTCTATGGACATAGCAGGGAACTTTCAAGGCCCCTGCCACAGAAACCCATGTTATAGCAGTTGGAAGCTTCTTTTTGAAGGCACATTTGTCAGATGCAAAAGTCTAGCTTACGGAGATTTACTGTATACGTCCCAGGTCTACTAGAGACATAAGTGTTTGACGTGTATTTTGTGTTAATCTGTGAGCTCTCTTGCATCCGATTTTTTTTTTCTTACAAATGTAATCTTGAAACTATTAGTTCCACCGATCTTCCAGTCTCATTTAGAGGTTCAAATGAAAAAAAAAAAAAATTGCTCACCTTTCTAGGTGAAAAGCGTTTTGCAAATTTGAAAAATGAAAATGATATGGATATCTTAGTTTTTATTTTACCTCTTGCTGCAAAAATGGTATAAATTTGGAATAAGATCCTGTTTTTCCACCCAATTTGTTTCTTTGCTTTGTGCATTTTGTAACGCCAAAAGAAGCCAAAGAGGAAACAATCATTATGATAAGGAGAAAAATTATAATAGCTGTAAAACCTCAAAAGTTGGCAAAGGAAATCCCAGTGAGATGCTTAATAGCTGAAACTACTTGTTTAGTTGAATAGATTTCAAAATAATTAATTTCTTTTGCAAATGAAAAGCAAAGATTCAACAATTCAGTCTCTCGTAGTTAATTTTCAGTCATTGTTTCACATCATAGAGGTGAAGACTGTTGCCAAGAACCTTCCTTAAGTTTTTGAGAGGGTGATGGTGAACTCATATATGAAGTGAAATGAAAGGAAGGTGGGGAAAGGATGTGGTTTATTTTGTTTTGAAAAAAAGGGCTCTCGGAGCATTGTTAGAACTCTAGAATCAAACAACTGAAGCTTTGAGAACAATGCACAACTGAAAAACCAATATAAAACAGGACACCATCTGGAAATTATTCTATGCTTCATTCTTGGTATTACCAGTATAATGAAATACAAAAATACCAAGTCCTCGTAATTGTTAAACTTTGTCATGCAAATGGAGCCTGGACGTTGAAAAGGATTGTAAAGGTTTTGCTCTGATTTTGCACGCTTTGAAGAAAACCTCTGTGTCCTTGCTGCTTTGCCTGAATAGAGGAGCAGCTTGCTGCAAGACATCAGCCTTCCAGATCACTTTTATAATATGAATAATGGCTTTTGGTTGTGAATGAGCAGAAATTGAATGCAAATGTATGAAGAAATATTGAATTAGCATAGGCAACAAGTGATTGCTGTGTTGATCAAATACTAGCTTTCTAAACTGCTTAAACTTTTGCAATTATCACTGTTCTTTAGATGCTATGCTTGAATCTTACTTGGACATCTGTGAAATAGCTATGAAGGATTTGCCTAATATTCCAGTTTTTCATAATTTAATGTGAAGGTTACCATCTCATAATTCAGAACATGTGGATAGAGTACCTGACTGGTGTCTTTTCTCCTTGGATATTTTATTAGATAATGGATATATTGGACATTCTGCTGGAGGTTTCAAATGTAGAAATTTCTAGCATCTCCTATAAGTGGAAAATGCATCATTGACTTGCATTTAAACCTTCAACATAAATGTAATTAAACATTGAAAATAAGAACTGGTAAACCAAAAATTTAGCTCTGAAATTTAATTGAGGATGAATGTGAGGATCAATGATGTTATTTAACACTCAGGAAAATTTCTATCATTCCCACAGAGGAATTTTTCTTGGAAAGTAAAACTTATGTGTGTAAAAGTCTGGAAGTGGACAAAGAGATGCGGCACCTCATAAGAATATACAGTACATTCCTCCTGCAGTTCCCAGATTTGTGGGCTAAAATACCAGAACCCATAGTGTTAGCTCTGGTGTGATATTTAAAAATTGTTGGGGAGGAGGAGGGGAGATCGGCTGTAGACTGAAATCTGACTTTAAAAAATCTGGACCGCAGATTATGATTGTATCCTTGTTTTGATAAAAAGAAGGAAAGTGGAAAAGGGGAGGAAGGAGTAGTGGCAGTAAGAGAGCAGTCCAAGCTGCAGCACTCCAAGGTTGCAGAATTCTTTTCACAGTTCCATTCGTTTTAATCTTGGGGTATAAATTTGGCATGCACATGATACATGTGTTTCTTTGCATGCATAGCAGCTATAAACTTACTTTTTAAATGAAATTTGAGATTGTGGGAAACAAAAAAGTTGCATCAAAGAGGTGTTGGTATGCTGTAAGTGTGTGTGCCAGCTCTTTTACGAGACCTGGAGATTTCTGACCAAAGAACTGGGAAAGTACATGAGATGAGAGACTGTGAAGGACAGTGTTTCTCTACAGACTGCTGTTAAGAACATCGTGGACTTCCTTCCTTCCCTAAAATCCTTTGCTTTCCCAACTAGACTGAGTGCTTTAATGGGAGCCTTTTTTCTTTTACAGCCTAACTTAAGCATAAAAGCATTACTTCATCTTAATGAAGAAAACCACCTTTTTTAGTTGCTCCTTATTGCTGCAGCTCTTTCCTCAATCCATTATTCTTCATCAATATAGTGGTAATGGTAACCTTTTAACATTCACTTTGAATGTCTCTAAACAATTCCCTGTCAATAACTACACTGTAAATGGACCTGTAACCAAGAATGCTTTCGAAGGCAAGGTGCTTACTACATGTTAGAATAGGGAGGCAGAGCCAGCTAGATTGTGAGAATTATGAGTCTGTTTTTGTGTGTGTTTGTTTTTTTTAAAAGGACACTATTGGGATTTCAGTGTTAGAAGAACGCATTTTGCTCCCATCTTCTGACTTGCAGACAGTGAAGACTCCTGTATAGTAACTGTATGGAATCAGGAATTCTCATTGCTTTGCGCTGCTGTAACATTAACCAACTTCTATTCAGCAGTGCGTCTGCAGTGAGATTCATTCATTTAATTTTTTTCAGCATCTGAACTCTGCATTTCCTTCAGTGTAAAAGTGGATCACAATATTTAAGTATCTGTGCATAGCTTTGTAGTGTGCGTGGGATTTCCAGTCCAGAGTGGCAATGATTACCTATAAAAACCTAAAGTAAAGGAAAATGAAGTTACATAGCAAAACCAGGCTACTATCTTTGATACTCCAAAGTGTTGGGCAGCCTAAAACTTGGAACACTATTAGGTCCCCCTGTACTAAAAATGACAACACTTGAACTCTGCAGATGTAGCTCTCCCTTAGTATTCCTTCCTTTCCTGTCCTTCCTACTTCTACGGAGCCTTGGCCAGAGCATAGTGGAGATGTGTACTAAAACACATGGGATGCACACTTTCCCGGAGGCTCCACACTGCTTGGCCTCAGCCTGTAAGGCTTGTCTGCAGCATGTTGTCACCATAGTCCCCTTGTCTGCTTGATCTGCACACGCAAGTTTTCATGGCTGTGCACAAGTGTCTACACTGAAGCATATCACATTGCCTGAGCAAGGCTAAGTGCAATGTCCTTGTACATTGTGGAAATAGGTAGTTAATTGTGTTTGTCTGACATTAGGCAGAAGACGGAGTGCATTTACACCTCGTAGACCAGTGGAAACGCAGCTTGATTTAGTTAGTTCACATTGTGACACACTGCATTATTATGGGCTGAATGCATAGAACAAGTGTTAGGATAATTGCTATGCCTTTAGTCCTCTCTGTCAGGCACTCGGGCTGCTTGCAGACATGGGAAAAACTAAACAAAACACACTTTACCAGAAGCAGCAGTACGTTACTTCAGCCCTGCTCTGGTGCATCTGTATAGATCAGGTGCTTCACCAGAGCTTTTTGGTGATTTTATCTAAAGCTGATTCAATCAGTTATTAAATAAGTGGCAAAAAAGCCCACTAAAGCACCCTATCTATACAAATGCTGCAGAGCTGGGTTAAAATAACCTTCAGAGCCAAGTTGAAATAATTCACTGTCTCTTCTGAGCATGGGAGCGCACTGAATTTAAAGTGCAGTTTGGTTTTTTTCACGTCTGCAAGCAGCCTCAGTGATCCTGAATACTCCTTCCTTAAGGGTTTTGAAGGTATAGATTGTTGGCTGTGTCTGCTCTTGCCTACTGGCAGACCTGAGGGTAGCTAATTTAGTACTTCATTCACTGCTGGGGCCTCTTCCAGTGCTGTTCACCTTCCTTTCCTAAAACATCTGATTATACTGCAGCCCTGAAGGAGCAAGGGATGGTGCAAAAAGAAAAAGAAAAATACAGTTTTCAAATAGATATATTTGGTCTGATTTTTCAGAGACCCTGGCTGTGTCTACACAAGATGCTGACTTCGCGGTAGCCTGTCTGCTGCACAGTAGCGTCATGTGGCAGCAACCATGATGCAACACTACTGTGCAGTACTCCTCAGGTCTAATGCATAGTAGCATCACAAAAAAGCTGTTTGATGGCGCTACTGTGCAGTAACTCAGGTTACTTATACAAGTACTAAATGACTGTGCAGTAACAAGTGCACAGTCAGCACCTCATATAGATGTGGCTACTATGTAACTTTTTACAACCATCACAGATGTTCAATATCTGAGAATTGGGTCCTATGTACTAAAGCAGGAGTGTCAAATTTTCCTTGTGCCCCAAACTAGATCCAGACTATGGGCATGAGGAAGCAGTTCCATCTCTTGACTGGGACCATGTGGTGGTGAGGGCAGCAGCAGCTCTGGCTCTGACCCAGGCACATGATGGTGACCCTGCTGTGCCCCCAGCCAGAGCTCATTGCCACGTATCCTGTGCCACGGTGGCAGCTTCAGCATGATGCAAGTGTCAGGGGCTGGTGGCCATGGAGGTAGGGCAGTGGCAGTGGCAACAGTTGACATGGCCAGGAGGCTGCTGGGGCAGTATCAGCCCTTGCTAGCCATTCTGCCACTGATTGCCATGTCCACTGGGGCCAGAAGGTGCCAGATTCTGTGACAGGCTATGCCCCCAGCCATTCTCTCTGAACTTTGTGGCCTGCTGGTAGTCTGGAGGGCTGGATAGTAGGGCGGTGTGAAGCTTCGGTCACTGATTTGATTCGGCGGAGATTCGGACTGATTTGGTGGCCGAATCTCTGAATCAGAATCAAATCAGAAGACCCTTTAATCTCTCTGAATCGAATCGGAACCCTCCGAATCACTTCAGAGAGATTTGGAAAGATTTGATGATTCAGACATAGACACAGCTTTAAATGTTTTTTCTACATACCTCAAGGTATCAGGTGGCTCATGAATGCTGAGATGCTGGGGTGGATGGAGCGTCCCACGGGAGCGCCGGGGGGTCCCCAGCATGCTCAGCAGCGGACCCGGAAGTGGACCAGAAGCACTTCCAGTCTGCTTCCAGGTCTGCCGGGGAGCATGCAGGGGGATCCCCTGCCCCCTGGCTCGGTGACTGGTGCCTCCTGGGCACCTGTGGTTCCCCCATGGCTGATTGCTGAGCCCCAGGGGTGCGGTTGGGGTGCGGCTTCTGGTCCACTTCTGGGTTCACTGCCGAGCACACGGGGGGGCCCCTGCACTCCTTTGGGATGCTCCATCCACCCCACCATTGCAGTGGTCACGAGCCACACTTGGTACCTCGAGGTATTTAGAAAAAGCTTTTAAAGCTGCGTCTATGGCCAAATCGCTGATTCTCCAAATCAGCAATCGAATCTTCAGATTCGGATTCGGGTGAATTGAATCGGGACAGTGATCTGAATCAACATATCGAATCACTGTCCCCAATTCGGGCCGAATCCAAATCAAATATGGCCCATTTCGCACACCCCTACTGGATAGAACAGCTCTAAAGGCCAAATCTGGCCTGTGGACTGTATGCATGGTGTCCACTGCATTCTGCATCCAGTCCAGAAATGGGCCAGTATGGGAGACCTGATGATTAGCAGGCCTGGGGATTCTTGGATATGGATCTAGTGCACTGTGTAAACATAAACATGATGGCTAGTGTGGCTCAACTGTTGCCTGTCACGCTTGAGCCAGCTTGCCATAATGCAGTTTTGTACCATACACAGGGATACAATGGACCTAAAAGATGTCAGGTTGACAAACTGTGGAAGAGGCAGAATTAGGGCACAGCAGTTATGCTCTTCAGGTCCCTTCTTTGTTGTCAGGTGTGCAGCATGTGCAACCAAACAATTTGACCTTGCACTTGAAGCAACAAATGATTTTATTGAGAAGTACCTAGAACCTGATTATTTCCAGGCCCAAATGCCTGGTACACTTACTTTTTTCTAATTGACCCAAATATGTGAATGAAATAGTCTTCAGATGCAGCAAGGTTGCTGCATGTCAAGGTAGTGTCAAATAATTTTAATCCTGCTTGCATAATTTAGCCTCTCCCAGCCCTTTTCTCTTATGTTATTGTTTGTCATGAATTAATTTTCAGTGCGTAATTCTAAATGAATGCAGCACAGCCTGAGCTCCTAGCAGAATCATTTTTAACCATATATGTTCAATGCTACCTATATAATATTTTTTGGAATTTAAGTAAAAGAGAGTTCCTTTTTTAAATCAATTTTCTTTATATAGTGCTGTGAGGTACAAGTGTAAGTTGCATATTGTTATCCTTTTATTTCAGTATTAGATAAAACTTATTCCTTTGCAAATGAACATCTGAATAATTTGCTCAAAATAAAATGAAAACTATTTTGAGGAAGAAGCTGACATTTAGCATTGTAATTTCAAAACCTTTTGATTAATAAATATTTTATGTGCAGTGAAGCATCCTCCAAAATTAAATATGAATGAATGTTAGGAAACCTTGCAGTTCTCTGAAACATGGAGATTTTATAATTTCAAGTATGAATGTCTACCTAGGGAATCTTAATTATTTTTAATGAAGATGACACCATCCGGATGATTCGCATGGGTATTCCTTAAATAACCAAGTTAATATAAATAGGATCTTCTGAAGTACATCACAGCAGAGGTTTATTTTAAGTAAATTTTAGCAGTCATTTCTCTAGAGGTTCAAAAATTCTTCTTTATTTTAATTTATCTAATTAGGCAAAGTTAAAAGTGAATTGAGGATTTTTTAAAAAAAACAGTCAAATGGTCAAACAGTTCTTTTCGGTCTGAAATAGCAAATTGCTTTAATTATACTCATTTACCAAAAGTAGCAGAGCTCGTTTTAGAGAATATAGATATTTTTGATGAAAGCAGTTTAAAATAAATATTTGAAAAACAATGGAAAATGACTGCACCCTCCCCTTTTTTGGTTTTTGTTTTAGGTTTAAAACAAATGTTCTGCACCTTGTTATTATTTTAGTAGTGTCTGTACACATGGGGATCCATTGCTGGCCTTTTAAGTGGGTACTATAATGTCAATTGGCAGCGACACCATAGAAGGTAGAATTATTAATATTTCCTTTGTAAATTTCTTACTTTGGAAAAGCTGTTTCTCTGTAACCTCACTTGGTTTATGATTGTCCCTGATCTTCCAGTTGACAGTATATGGGAAGGAAGTTGCTTGGGTTTTGCACCATTGTAGCAGTCTTCCTTGTACATTATGCAATATGGGGCTTTGGTATGAAGGATCCCAGGAGCGTACAGGGGGTTACTTTTAAGCCATTGATTTTGAGGCTGAGGTAAGGAGAGTACAAGAGAACTGGAGAGTACAAGAGAACTGAAGACAGCAGCAGATGATATATGAGGAGCATGAGAGTGCCCAGCTTTCCCATACAAGGGCATAAACCCACAAGATTTGGGAACTGCTAACATAACTGATATCAAGGGTGTAGTCTAGGCTGCGGGCCAAAATGACTCAGCTTGGGTTAGATATGGACAGTCAAGTGGGCTCTAGGACCTGGCCCCCACTGCTACTTCTCCTTGCCATGGCACAGGGGGCTCACTGCCGCTGCTTCTCCTTGCTGGGGCACAAAGGAAGCCAACACTGCCGAACACCTCAGAAGCCCCGTGTCCATGGGCCAGCTGCAATGGTTCCGCAGCCTGGATTTGGCCCATGGGCCATAGTTTGTCAATGTCTGGTCTAGTCTTTCCAAGAGCTTTTGGGTTGAGACTGTACTGCTGTGGGAAGTGAGGGGGCCTAGGTACTAACATAGTTAAGAAGTTCCAAATGATTCCTAGATGTCGAGAAATAAACATCCACAGCACCACGCAAACCATATTTACACCATGCTGCCATGTGGTAAGTAATGCCTGACCAATCGCTGTTCATACATCTCAGCAAGTGAAGGATAAGGAGTTTCAAATGTTTCTTGATTCAGTTTCTACATTCTTTTTCCATCTATAGGCTTGCACTATGTAGTTATGTGTCTTCTGAAGTGTAAATTAATAATTTGAAGGATAAAGATTAAAGGTTCCATCCTGCAAGGCCTGGATGGGACTTTGCAGACATAAAGCTCCACCCTTTTAGACTTTGCAGGTTGGGCCCCTGAAAACCATTTCTGTATTCTTGACAGCTGGGATGAAATGGCTATTTAAGATATACCACCTAACAGTGTTCTCAGTAGAGTGGATCCTTGAAAGCTGGATATTTATTTATGCATTTCTGTCCAAAGAACTATACTTGAATATGAGATGAAGTTTTCAACCCCAACCCCCAAGTCAGAATAGGGAAAACAGTTCCTTGACTTACATTCACATATCAGGAAACCTCATAAAATACATTGTCTATCAGTAAACCACTGCCAAAAGCAGCACGTGCTCAGTAATAGAAACCAACTGTTAAGCTGGTTGAATGCAGTCAAAACTGAGTATGACTATAAATCATATGACCCATATTGGACAAACAAACTGATGGAGACCTCTGACAAAATTGGGTTGCTACGGCACCACCTAAATAAGATATGTCGTATTGCCCATTGTACTCGCCGCCCTCAGGGCTGACTCTCTTTTAACAGTCCTGGAGAGAACCACTACACTGAATGCATTTCGGCTTTCTCTTAATTTCCACAGCTGAGCTGCTCCTTTCTTTCCTGTTTCCAGTGACTCCTGTTTCTTTACCAGCCTTACATGTCTGGCAAACATCACCTAAGGGGGTCCCAAATAGTTCACCCACAATCCCTATGTTGCTTCCGCTGTCAGCCTGTTGCATATGATTAGTGTCCCCCCCACCCTCCATGTGGTGGAGCTGGACCAGGTTGCCCAGTGCCTCATCTGCATATACATTTTTGTAGGATCCCAGAATTCATGACAAGAATACCTGGTTCCAGTTATGGGTGGATAGCACATGGCTCCTTTTTGGTGGGTATCTGGATTACACACACATACTGAGCAGGGCTGAGCTATGGAGTCACCATGACTTTAAATGCTGTTGATTCTGCTGGGACCCAGCCCAATGAACTGTATGGTAAGTCACGAACCTTTTGGTTTAGGACTAGTATCATGCATAGTTTGTACTACCGCAATGTATGCATAGGTACAACGCTGCTGCTGAAAAGCAAGGTGGGTGGTTGGTGTGAAGAGTAGTACAATTAATGGCATACATATTTGTAAGCTGTGGAAGATTTAGGACTTTATAACTTTCCTCTTAAATAATAGAATGAATGTTGGCTTAGTTTCAATAATGTAAATGCTTGTTTCCTACAAAGTTTACAAAGGCTGCCAGTATTTTGTCTTTTAACTTGCTGATTGTTTGAATTATTATACTTGAGTTAGGCAGTTTGGTTTTTATAGGGTTTTTTTGTAATGTAAATGATAGCTTATGCAGGTTCTTAGAAATATAAATGCCTTGTATGTATGTATGTATGTATATAAACTATTGCTTAAAACCGATTGAGTTAATGTCTCCTAGTCTCTTTCTCATTCTTTCCTGGAGCTTCTGGGGATACATAATATTAAAACTGAGGTGGTCCTAACAGTATTTTTTGTTGTTGAAATGAAGCTGAGAAGGGATGGCTTTAAATAATATTAACCCACAGGAAATTTGATCCACATGATGAGGATTTAATTTCTAGTATTTTGAAAAGAATAAAAAATAAACTGTCCCATTGGCTCTGAGATGGCAATGCATGTGTGGAAACCAGCAAATCCAGTATTGAGAGTAGTTATCCTGAGGCATGTAATCTGATGTGTCCTTCTCAGATATTTGAAATATTTGCTTGAGCTATTTTTTGGCATTCTTACAGTATGTTTTTATTGAAGTTGAATTCCTTTTTCTAAAACTAGGTTAGTAAGATTTCAACTTTTAGTTTGTTCCTAGTGTTGATTTTCAAATGCAGAGATGAAAAACAAATTCATCTTGACAACACTCAGCAGCTCATCTAATGTGTGTGCAGCCTGTGATTTTTAAATAGAGATTCAGCACAGTTGGTCACTGTTTAATATCTAAAAGGAAAGTGAATATAATAATTTCAGTGGAGATATCTTATAGAGAGATTGACACTATTGGTTGCTGTTATGAAATAATGCAGCTGCTATTTGTTTTTTTTAAGAGCGGTGCCAGTTTTACGGAATGAAATTGTGCCAGGGTTTTTTCATTTTGTGCATGTGTATGTATGCATGTGAATATATGAGTAGTTAAATCTTGTGCTGAATGTTTCCCTGTCTTTTAGTATTAATGGTTAGCATTTTGAAGGCACTACTAAAATTACTTTGAATCATCAAAACAGCCTATTAAAAATAATATTTACAGCTTTTTAAAAATGTTGGTATTACTTCTTTAAAATATGACCAGAAAGAAGGAAAATGAGTAAAATGGCCCATGAAGAACACTTCAGAGGCAGCTAAATATGCTTAGTGAAATAAATCATTCTAGATACCTCAAATCACTTAACACAATGTATGGAGGACTTCATGGTGTCTCTGTCGTGTTAGTATACCTACAATGACAACTTGGTTAAAAGCAAGCTAGATGTGTATATCCATTCTTCTACTGTTAATGAATCCTAGTAGAGTGGAAAGCCTGTGCTAGTGAATAGGAATATAATTTGCCAAAGAAAATCAGTTCACTGGTGAATGGGGTACAGTATTTGTGTTTCTCTAGTTCAGTTTGAAATAGCATAGACATTGGGTTGGCCAAAGCAGAGTCCGGTTGAAAAGCACCTTAGAAAAGGAGGGTAACTTAGAAGGAGGAACCTTAGGGTGAAGGTGAGATAAGACTGGAGATGGGAATATTTACCCTCTTCACCCATTCTGTTTACTGGGATACTTTCTTATGGAAGCGTAACTTTAATTGCTCTGTAGTTGCTCTGATGCCTGTATGTTCAGGTACTAGTGAAAAAGAATGGGGGCCTTCCAAAAGAAAGCTTTGCCAAGCTCATCCATTGATGTTTTTTTCTAGCCTAGGTCATGGCCATGGCTCCAGTAGACCAGGTCCTTCTATGTGCACATAAGGCCTAGCACAGTGGGGTTCTGGACCATGGCAAGGCATTAGGGTAATGCAAATCACATCACCATTTATTAATTATAAAAAAAATTAGAAGGAGCAGAACCAGCAGCCTCAGGTGAGGTTATAATGTACCTGGGTACTAGACCTGATGCATATAGCTGCAACCTACTGAATGTTTGGAGATCTTTCCTTGGACTCTGAAAGGAGGGTATCCATTCCTCTGAAGGCTTCTCTTCTGCATAAACAAGTGGTATATTCAGTGTTCTTCTGAGTCTCTTTTTGTTCTTACCTTGAGTAAGGGATTTGGAAATCGGATGAAAGGGGGAAGGACTTCTGGCTGCAGTTAGGACAGTTGCAAAGGCCCACCTGGTTGTGGAAGACTGTAGGATTGCAATGAATCTCAGGCAAAGAGGGAAGGCTGTACAACCTGTGGGTGAATTAGAGTCCTTACTTCATCCTGTCTGAGTTAGCAAGAAAAATGAAATCTGTGTTCTCTTGACCAAGCCATGTTAAGCAGATTAGCCTGCAAGTGGCAGTATAATTAGCCTGTAATGGCACACAAATTTTAATATAATAAATACATGCTCCGAACCATAGGTATACAAAATGTATTATACTGTGGAAACTTGACAGTCTAACTTAAAACTTCTTAGGAAGGGAGGACTTAAAGCATAAAAGTGTGGGCGCAAATGAAGAAAAAGATTAAAAGAGAAGTAAGATCTTGAGATTTTGTTACTGGGCTGGTACTTGGCAAACCTTTCACAGATTCCTTGGGTGATATTGAGCAAATCACTTTATTTCTTTCCGCATCAATTTGCCATCTATGTAATGGGGACAATGGTGCTCCTTTTCCTCAGCTGTTGCCTGTTATGGCCTTCTACTGACATTCAGTTTCTGCTTTCTCAGGAGAGACCATGAGCGTAGAGATGTTCAGGCTTTTCTGACAAAGCAAAAATGGCCACTCCAGGAGAAAAGTACTCTGGGATCAACCAGGGTTAAATCACTGACGGTAGAGTTTTTTTCCCGGGAGAGTGAATGGCTGTACACGCTGTGGCTTTTCTTAGACAATAACATAGTCTTCCAGCATCTCCTGTCCTTTCCCCTCTCCTCCAAAGGAAACAGTGTGTTAGTCACTTGACAGTGTTGCTTCAGGAAAGAGTAGAACATGCCCCCACACAATCTCCGCATTATGCTGCTGGTAAACGCAGGCTGACCATGGGCAGCCTGGGTCAGCCAATCAGGGCTGCCCTATGCACTGGTGCCATCTGTTGCTAGGCAGACTAAGGGAGCCTGCAGAGCCGACTGATACGTGTGCATGGGGGCCACCCCTGGCTGCATGGTATCACCACTCCCAGCCTTCTGTTCTTCATGGCCTCAGTATTTGAGTATCTGTGCATACAACTCTGGGTAGGTTTCTCTGCCTGGACAAGAGTTGTTGGTTGTATCTGTGTTTGGTCTAAGGACATAGGCAGACAAAGTACTTTGGGTAGATGTGATATCTTTTATTAGACCAACTACATAATTGAAAAAATTGTTCTTTGCAGTTATTCCCAAAAGCTTGCAAAGAACAGTTTTTCCACCTATTTAGTTGGTTTAATAAAAGCTACCACATTTACACAAAGAACCTGTATCTGGAGAAGAAACCTGGGAGAACTCTACACATTCAAATATTCCGGTATATGAAGCCACTGCCTCTTGAGACTATAAACTTTTCTGAGATTGTCTTTTACTGTGTTTCTCTCCAACCTGAGAATAATGGAGGCCTTATTTTGACTGAGGCGTGCAGAATTTATAGTAGCATGAATAATCTATAGTCCATTTGAGAAATATGCTTTGTTACTTTTAATTACTTCTAATAATTCTCTCTCCTATACTGATGCAGAAGGGAGAAGCAACTTGCTTTAAACTATTAAGCAAGGGAAGTAGGTTTTGAGGAGGAGGAAAGCAGAATTATTTTTTTATTTCAAAGATTTTAACTGTCACAATATGAAAGCAGGACTTAAAGTGAAGGAAAAAAAAACAATGCAGAGAAAGAGAACCAGAAGAAAGTAATAAGGGAAGGCGAAAGAAATTTCAAAGGCAAAAATAAAAATTAGTTATCGTTCAAGTTACTTGTAATAGGCAGTGATGGATCAATCAGATTAGTTTCTCCCATAATACCAGGTTTACTATAATTTAGTAAGAATAGTACAGCTTTTCAGCTTTTCATAAAGGTATACTTTTCACTTTAAAATTCTGTGTGAAAATATTTATGTACTGTTTTATAAATAAAATCTGATATTTCAATTAACTGCAGTGTTGGAGAAAATGTATTTTTCTTTCTTTTCAGTTTGGTTATATTGTGCATTTGACATCATGTTGTTTGACATCTAATTTCACTGTTTGTTCCCATCAGTCAGCTTCCATTGCTATTCATGTGGGACTTCCACAAATCAGCAGGGGAACGAAAAACAGTTTTTAAAAAGGACAATAGGATTGTATGATAGAAGTTTTCAGGGAACTTTAAAATCAGATGAGCTACCTGAGGACACTCTTTTACCTCTTAAAACTGGCCCTCTCAATTTCATGGTGTCCCTTTAAATCGATCAGCTATAAACACATACTAGTGAAATATGCTGCTGTCCTAATCTATGTACATCCCTTCCCATAAAGATTTACCTCATTGTTGTTCAACCAGCCTAGCTCAACTTTCTTGTCTTTCTCATTTGTATATGCAGAGATGTATGTATGCAAAATAGATTCACATCAGTATGTGTACAGGTCCAATCAAGAATTTTTCCCCAGAAAAGGGGGTTAAGAAGAGTCATCTGATCCTTTAAATAAATCTTTTTTTCTGTCAAAAATTAAGAAGCAGATGTTTAATACTGCCTCTTTCATTCACTGCCAGGCAAATCCGGATCCTGCCAGTGTGACAGACCGCCCACTCGCATCTCCTTGCGTGCTTTGACTTAGCTCATCTGTCTGCAGTTCCACCAAACGTCCTCATTTCCTATAAACCCTCAGTCAAGAGCTTACCAGCTACACCCTTGTTTCGCAGACTGTTCAGTTTGTAAAACAATGCAGTGTCAAAGAAGGGATGTACGTGGGTTTTTTTAATGTCATTTTGTAGTTTATACTCCAGAAGGTGGTCTGGATTGTTGGGATTTTTGCCTTGACAAAGTGTTAGGATGGGAAGATGTGTATTGTTGTTAGATGGTTATAGTTGGGAACTTCTTCTAATGGTCTGCCACAGAGCACTCTGAGCTCAGGCTCCCTTATTAGCATTCAGAGGGACAAAACAGGGAGTTCTCCTTTATATTAGCTTCCTTTCTCCTTGAAGAATTTTGTCTTATTTATCCTTAAGTCCAGAATAGTTTTATTTCTCATCCCTCCCACCCTTCTCTTTCTAAATATAGATTTCAATTTGTAACTAGTCTTGGTTAGCACTGTTTTCCCCCCATGGAAGGAATGACTGGGACTTGTCTTTCTATGGTTCTCACTTTTTCTTTTAACAGGTGGAAGAATACTCGCCCATCCATGCCTTGCTGTGAAATGTTGCAAGAGCTGAGTTCATGAGACACTTCCTCTCCCCACCCCCATATTTAATGGTCCTTTTCTTTCCAAATGATCACATTCACCGTTTGTAGGTTGTACTACCTGGGTTCTAAAAAAAAAAAAAAAAAAAAAAGGCACGCACACAGGAAAAACTGATAATTGGCTAACTTTCATTGATTAAGCAAGTTTAGTTTTTGCATGAGGCTGGAACTCAGTACTGGACTTTTAACTCTTTTAGAGGACAAGGATGAAACAGTCGTGGAGACTAACCTATCTGTTTCCAATAAGGGGGAGGCCTTTCACTTTGGGATTGAGGCACATTCTTGGGGGAGTTACAGAGCAGTCTGTTCTGGAGAGAACAAAAGCACTATTTTTTTTTCTCAGGGTCAGAAAATAACCTTCCTTAAATGTCCCTGGTTTACTGTTCTACGAGGAGTCGTTTTCTTTCTTTTTTGAGTCAAGAGCATTGTTGCTGCTGCACTGCATTTTTTAGTTCAGGGTACAACATTTTTTCTGCTGTTCTGTGTCTGCTAATGGTGGGCAGTGTTGCTGACTTAAGAGAGGATGAGTGAGATAGGGGGTGGGAAATGTAGATTTATCTTGTAGCTTGTTGATAAATAATCTGTTAGTGTGCTTTCTTGCTGCAGTGATTTCATCTTCCTCCTTGGAACTAAAGAGTAGAAGAAGATGATTTCAGTCCTGGATCATAGTAATTTTCTATTTTCATTAGCGCCTATGTGATGTGAGAGGCTGTTTCTTACAGAACATGGAAAACAGCAGATAGTCTACATCAGTGGTTCTCAAATTTTTTTTTTCACAGACCACTTGAAAATTGCTGAGGGTCTTTGCAGACCGCTTAATAAACTTTTTTTTGTTCTACACATCAAAGCACACGGCTCATATTTTAATATCAGTAGTCTTACCTTACAAGTACGGATATTCTCGATGGGTCCACAGCCTTTCTGCGGACCACCTGAATGGAGCTCACGGGCCACAGTTTGAGAACCTCTGATCTACACTGTTAGCTCATTTTTTATTTTTGAAAGTGGCACTGAAAATTAAACTCTGTGCAAGTAAATCCCTATAAAATAACCCTTTTAGTTAATCTTTCACCACTTCCTTTTAAATGATAGTGTTCTTTGACCAGACAACATCCTTGTATCTTACCAGACCAGTCTTTGAAATGGGCCAAGTGATGGCTGTTCCAAATGAAGAACATAACCAGTTCTTTTCCTTTTTCCCTGCTAGAAACAACCATTACCTGGGTATGGGACAGAGGGGTAGTGCTAGTGACAGGGCTACAACCTACCACAAAGGAAACAGAACCAAGTGAGCAGGGAACAGGACCAGGCTCCTGTAGACCAGAGGGAGTGTGTTATCAATGTAGCTGAGCTTACTCCTCTTCCTGTGTTTTGGCTGCCTCTGCCTTGCTCTTCCAGGCAGCCAATCTGTTAAGGCAAAGACGCATGCTTTCCACTCCAGTACAGTTTTTTACTTTCTTAATCATTTTTGAGCCCCAATGAAGTAGATTGGCATGAACATAATTTTTGAGACTCTTCATTTTTGCAGGGAGGGCATATTTCTAGTATATAAGGTAGTCAGTGATTTCCTTCCTTTTTTTTTTTGCCATAGTTCAGAAAGATAAACCAAGGACTGGCAGATATTTTAATGCATCTTCCTCTGTCAAACTGGATTTTTCTGGAACATCATCTGTGTGAATAGGACTGCCAGAACAAGCCATGTCAAAGAAAGAGGAGTGGAAATTAGCAAATCTAGATCCAAGAAACTGAGGTTATGGATTTCAGTGAGAATTCTTGCTATTTTACAACATACAAAATTGTTCATGGAAACATCTCAAAACACTTTCTAACATTGGATGCAAATCACAAGCTCCATTTTATGGCTGGGAAATCGCATGCTTGCACACTCAGGACCAGGCATAGAATCCAGTTTTCCAGATAATCGGAATCAACCCTTCTTTCGACGCTGGATGCTTGATTGTGGAGATAGTTGTATTTGAAAAACAATTTTAAGTGAAGTCCTGTTTTGAAGGCAATGACCAATTAATAGAAAGTTTTCATCTTTTCATTGTCTTAGTCTAACTTTGTATCAGACTGTATATGACTTTTATTTCTAGTTTTAATTCATTATTGCAGAATTTCTAAATTCTTCAAATACACTGGTTGGCAGAGGGATATAGCTAAAGAAGACAATACCAGTGAGGCACCTTACTGGGCATGTATTTTAAAAATTCTTATACTTTTCTGAGAATTATGAACCTTGGTGCTTTCTCTAAGTTGTTACTCTTTTTCTTATTCCATTTGAAAATAATGTTATTGGTTATTGTTTGTAAAAATAAAAAGCAAATTGTATTGTATACTTTCAAATACTGAATTACCAGCTTTAAGTCAAGGTGGTTTGACAGTTATTGTTAAAAATTATTACAAGTGGTTCTGTATAATGGTTATAAGAGAAGCCTGTTACTATGGTATTTGTTATGTATGATGCTGGCTCTTGCTGTGAGATCCTGAAAAATTATATACTTGGAATTTTAAGGAGATCACTTATGTAATTACATTATCATCATCCCATTCATTTTACAGACAGAAGATCAAGATAGTGATTTATGATTTATAAATTCCTATGTTTAAGCTTGTCATTTATTTTTCTCTATTTCAAGTACATTTTTACTTAAAATGTCACTTAGTTTTAGTATTTATGGACTACAGGCAGCTTGCTGGAAATTTAATGGCTTCTACCCTTGATTGTGCTGAACAGATTGGGTCCCAACATCAAGCATCTTGGATTTCTTGGCTTCAGAGTAAAGCTCTGCAGGCCTAGATGGAATTGTTTTATAAAATGATATCTGCAATTGTCCTATTTGCTGAGTGTTACCTCATGACTGAAGTAGAGCAGCATAGCAGCCATACCACAAAGGAAATCAAGCTCTTCTGACATGCAGGAAGTATACACGATTGGAGGTATCAATTTTCTGTATAGGATCTCACTTTTTTTCCCCCTCTTCCAGCTAATCATCTTTGCAGTTAACTTTAAAAAGCAACACAACCCAGAAATCTCCTACTGTGATAGAATATTCCCTTATGTGAAAACCAACCTAATTTACCAACTAATATTCCAGTCCAGATAAGTGCTTTAAGAGCAGGTTCTCTTTAGAATGGGGGATGGAAGGGAAAAGAGCTTCTCTATTCTTGGGCATAAGATGATTGGTTCCTGAGAGAGGATAAACTTGGAAAAACTCAAACGGGTTTAAGATTTCACCGTCTGCTTGGGCCTTGCTTTTGACCCTTGCTACAAGAAATCAAAACAAAGCAAATGCAGACAAGCACTGATGTATTTATAGTAAATTATTTATTTTTTATTTGATAGAAAATTTAAAGAAATGCACTTGAATTCTGTAACCGATCTATTGAATCTTAGAATGCACAAGAAACAGTGCATACTTTTTCATATTGCTCTGCCAAAGTGACTCAACTCCTGAAGGAACAGCATCTGTAGATGAAAAAGTATAATTTATTCTTAGCACTTCAGTCAGGCCTTTGTCTTTTCCGAGACTGTCAAGGAAAGTGATAACTAGAATGTTTTTTTGATCACTACTGGCCTGATTTTAGCTATCAGGTAATGATTGCAGTGTGAATTCTGGACCACCAAGTTCCAAAACTATTAGAAACTTCTAATATAACCCTGGGAAACGGAAGAAAATGCAGAGATTAAATTTGTGTTTTTAGCATTCAGAATAGAATATCCCACGCTCAAAACTCAGATTTCAGTTGAAAATTTCTTGTATTTGATGTGATATAACTAGATGCAGTAGACCCTGGCAAAGCACCCTAAAGAAAAACGAATCCATTTTAAGTGTACTATAAATATGAAAAAATCCAATGCATACTTTAGAACTGAAATTTTGTAGACTTGAACAGGGGGGAAGTAAGGTGGAAAAAAATCCTAATGAGTAGATGGGGTTTGTTTCCACCATCTGTTTTGCATTTTAAGGTTAGGTAACAGAACTTTCCTTTTCTGAAATAGGCCCGTGCACATTGTCATGAGTATAACTTGAGTCAAATTACATTGGGTAAATGTTGAATCTTTTTAGCATGTGGAACTAATTTTCTTTTTCTTTTCTTTTCTTTTCTCCCCCCCCCCCCCCCCCTTTAAAAAAAAAAAAAAAAAAAAGAACAAATCTTCAGTACATTGATTGCATTTTTGTCAGTTTTCAGTTTACTTTTTTCATACTGAAACTGCCTGCTGTTTTCCAAGAGGATGTAGCTAGAAATATCATACTCTAGATTGAGTGTTTGCTTTCACTGTGTCCTACCTAATTACTACTTTGTGGTTCTGAATATAACATTTGAAACAAAGAGCTGTCTTTTATATCCCACTATATCCTGCATCCTAATTATATTGGACAGATTATAAATCCTGTTCATAGAGTTTTCTGCCACTGGAGATCAGGATGAACCTAAATATTGATGCTACTAGGACCCAATATGAATCTTAACGTTTAATCCTCCTCTATTATGTGGGGCACAATCCTCTTTTTAACTCTTAATCCTCCTCTATTATGTGGGGCATGATCTTCTTCTAGGATCAGATGAACATATTTTAATCTAACTAATTTCTGGCCACTCCCCTTTTCTCCTATGCTCTTTACCTGTGGGAAGTAGTAATGCTGTTTGTTTATAGGGTGCTTTGTGGCTAGAATGGATCTTTTTGGAAAACATGATTGCTTGCAAAAGCAAGGGACCAAGATAAGTGGCCTGGGAGGACCTTTTCAACCTTATGCCCATAGTTTACAAGACTAAGGATGTACCATATAATGTGCAAAGGCTGATTATTCTAAATGGTTTGTTCCACTCCTACAAGAATAGATTATAAAGCAGCAACAAGACTCAGAAGTTTGCTAACTAGTCATTATCAGTTGATGATTTCATGTAGGTAGTATAGTATAGCTGGTAGCATCTCTTCTAACCTTTCTCAGAATGTGGCCAGATTGTTGGATAGATGAATACCATTACCCTCTGGTCATTTATAAACAGCCTGTATTATGCTCAGATGCTACAGTGATCATGCATTTATAAATATCAAAGACAAACGGTTATTATATTAAACATGGGTAACCTTCACTAATCCACAATTAAGGGTGGAAATAAGTATCAGCTCTGCGTGCTAAAAACCTGCTGATGCAGTAGTTACACTTAAAAACATAGTGAAAGCCAAGGAATTCTAAATTATATGCATTTATAGCAGTGGTTCCCAACCTTTTTAGACTCCAGACACTCCTCCACAGCTTTTAAAATTTGCAGCACCCCATTTAAAGATCTAATATAAATAGATTATGAATGTTATATTATTAACATAATTATATTGTTAATGGTAAATTAGTTATTAATTTATTAGATCCTTGTGTTATATTACACTCGCCCCATTGCTGCTGTAGCCAGGTGGATCTGCGCCTCACATTTCCTGCAGAGCTAGATCAGGAAGCAGCTGTGGCAGGAACACATGCTCGTGCCGTAGCCCTTTCCAGTCTGACACTGCATGGTGTCTCCTGGAAGCAGGCACAGGAGGCAGATGGAACTGTCCTGTGCATCCCCGTTTTCAGGCAGCACGTCAGAGCCAAGCTGTGAAACAGCTATAGCAGAAAGGTGCTCCTGCCTGTATTACATTATGTAGACAAGGAGCTGTTTCTGCTGCAGCTCTTCACAGTTTGGCTCCAATGTGCCTTCTGAACATAGGCATGCAGGGTAGTTCTGCCTCGTGGCAGCAGCATCTGTCTCCAGGCTGCTGCCACTGCAGGGAGAAATTGCCCTATGCACCTTGTTTTCAGGAGCACATGGAGCCCAACTGAGAAGGAGACACAGCACAGGCAGCACGTCTGACTGTATTACATTATGTAGGCAGGCACGCCACTTCTGTTTTAGCTCTTCCAGGTTCAGCTCATGGCCAGAAGCGAGAAGTGACTGAAGCAGCAGTGGCGTGCCTGCCTGCCTGCATAATGTAACGTAGTCAGACATGCTGCTTCTAGGATATGTTGGGCAATTTCATCCTGCCATTGAAGTACCCTGGGTAGGTTCTTGTAATGCCCCATTTGAGAACCACGGGTTTATAGAAACACAGTTTGATAGTCTTTAACTAGCATGCAAAATGAAAGAATGTGCAAATACTGTTACTTTTTAACCACAGAAAATCCAGAACTTTTTTATAGTGTTAGCCTCTGCAGTGAGCAAACTGTCATGGTTTTTAGTCTTTTTTTTTTTTTTTTTCATGATAACATTCCTTCCAGTTAGATGAGAAATAATATAACAATTTCACCCATTGTTGAAGTGTAGCATCTCCAGGAGTAAAAGACAGAGTCTGCGTAAAGCCAAGCAACAACAAAACAAAATGGCCTAAGAAGGTTAGGGAAGAAGAATACAATTTCAAACTGAAATTCAAGTATCATAACTGAACCCTAATTTGTAAAGTTTATTTAACTGCAGTCTGGTCTGAAAATAAACTTTGCTTTAATGTGACCAGACACATTTTCATATTTATTTTTTTTACAAATTTGCCTTTTTCAGGCCTCGTGCCAAAGAATAGCAGTACCATACTTATTTATTTTAAAACAACAGGGTTTTCGTCAGTTCAGAACTTCATTGGCAGAAACTATATGCTTGGTTCGTGGCTCCAGCACAGCTCTGGACTTCAAGATCTCTCTCTCGGAACAGCTAAATGTCATGTTGGATGACCTGTCCAAATGGATGATCTGATCAGCAGAGAATTTGAACCTGACTGGGCAGTGAATAATGGCACATGGAAGGCCTACAAATCTGTCCTTGCAACCAGGACTGTAGCAGTTTTGTTATAGGGATGGCCAAAGCTAATTTGGTAGGCTCAGATGGACAAATCAGAGAATGAGCTGAGAGATTAGATCCAAAAAAATTAAGTTGTTGAATATGTCCCAAGCCTGTCCTAGTATGCCGGACTAACGTGGTTAAGACATGCTAGTTTTTGTAACCAGCTACTTGCAAGGTAAGGATATAGCTAGCATTGCATGTGGCCGCCTTTGAGTTGCCGGTTTGAAGAAACGTTTACAGCTGGGTGGTGTCCTTTGACACACAGTCAGCGAGGCTCAAATTCAGGCATCAGGATTCACAGCAAGATAATGAGTCTCAACTACTCTAGTATAGTCCCCTGAGAGGCAAGGAGAGCAGGATTTCTGGCCTGCCCTCCTGCAATATTTTTTTTCCCTAAGAACTGTTGTGAAGACTTGCTGTTTGCAGAAAGCAGTGGGGCTACTTCTCAGCAATTTGCTTAGCTTCTCTTCTCTCTCTCTGACCACTGACTCCCCACAGCAAAAAATGGTATTAATGGGATTAAAATGGTATTTTCTTACCATTTTAATCCCATATATATATTTATGTCTGATTGAAATAGGGTAACTACTCAAACTGAAAAATAATTCAGAGACCTAACTCATGAAGTTCTCTCTTAATGATGTACAATCATTGGTTAAGAGGCAGAAGGTGTAGTATCGTCCCCACATGAGGTGAAAGGTAAAATTTCTATTGACTTCAGTGAAAGTCAAGATTTCACCCAAGAAGTCTTCTGATGGTGAGTCAGTACAGGTCATGACTGTCCTCATGACTCCCAGTAAAATAAGGATTGTCTTTTCTGTTTCAGATAACATTTTCTTTTCTGTTTTATAGACCCGCTTAATCTGGCTACCCTGAAAATAGTTGAATTACCAGTAAAGATTCAAGCAAAGATGGCAAATCTCTTCACAACTGTGTACCCTTACCTCTCATAATTTCAGAACTAGATTTTTGACTGACTTTCTTTTCTTCCCAGCACAATGTGGAAGCATGTGTGCAATTTTAAACACACAAATAGTTCTATTAATGTCAAGGGGATTACCATATTTACCCAAATATAAAATGAATCTGAATATATGGCAAAACTCCAATGATCAGATTCTATATATGGAAAGTTGATAAATTTGTTATACTTTTCAAGGTATAGAATCTAATTATTGGAGGTTTGCCTTGAATTTATTTCCTTTCTGCTGCTACAGAAGGGGAAAATAAATCTGGGGGGCACACAGGTACTCCCTTATCCTCTGACCCCGCAACCTGTTCCATTTGTAGCCTCTTTCCCCCATTTGTTACTGTCAGGCCCTGCTCTCCCTGAGCACATGGAAGTGATGGACAAATTTGAAAACACTGACTTTGTACTATGGGGTACCCATAGACTTAGTTCATCCAGAATTAATCCAGTTTGCCTCTTTTGAAATTACTGCAAGTTTTAGCATAGGTACTCCATGAACAGACTTTTAAACGTTACTTTTGTACCTATTTATTTAAATATTTATATATACATATACATTTTTTTTAAAGGAAGCCCTACCTGAACTACCATCAAGTACATGTGTCTGAATTAAGTGTCTGTAAAATTGTATCACAGTAACCCACATTCCTTTCTTCCCGATTCCCCCTCTCCTCTGCCCCAGGTCTTATTCCTATTTGTTTAGGCGTCTAAAGCAGATATTGTAAGTTCTTTGGGACATGAACTGTGTTTCTCCCGTCTCCTCAGAAGTACCCATTACGCATTTGACTTAAAATACAAGATAGTATGGCTATAGGCACTGTAGAAATAAGCTCTATTCACCACTGAATTGAACCATTTTTGCAAGCCTTAAAAATCAGATTTATTGTTTGTATTTGCCTACTGCTTTTTAGAGTGTTTGTCCTTCATAATAGGAATCTGGCTATATTTTATTGCTGCTGAATTTTAAAAAGCACCTCACTGCTGTTTAGTTTATGCTGTTTTGTATTTGGTAGTTTTGCTATTTCTGTTTATTAATGGACCTTTCTAATATTGGGCTCATTTAATCTTGTGGTAATCAACATCTAATATATGGCAAAACAGGCCACTTCTGAAATTCGTGTACATATGCCAAATCTAAGATTGTTGGTGGCAGTTCATGAAAGCTGGAAGTAGGCACTTAAAAACCAGTGGGAGCATGCCGGAGATATGGTGAGTTGGAGTTGACTTGGTTAATCGAGCATGCTCCGCACATGAGCTGACGTGCCCCGTGCTGCGTCATACATTTGTTTAAATGGCGAAATGCACATCAGCACTCGGAAAATGGTGGTGGCATGCTTTTGAACTAAAAACACCTTTGATGTGTTTTAGTTCAAAAGCATGCTGCTGCCATTTTCTCAGTGCTGATGCGCATTTCGCCATTTATAGAAATGCGCGCGCCACAGCACCGGACACTTTTAAAAGCACCTGGCACTGCGGTGCAAGCATGTATACAAATACCCAATGATTTTACCCACATTTGGTTTCTAAAACATAGCAAATACTGCTCTCCCAAGTTATTTGGAACATTGTCTCCAGGATTTGTCTACCCAATGGTTCTGTTTCATACAGATGTTATTAAAATGCCAGCAGCCACTTGCAGCCCTTTTCTATGCTAGCGTTCCCTCCATTGCTGTTCCCAGTATCCAGGTGTTTATTCCAGCCTTCCATTGCTATTCCAAATGTAGCAGACCAATGGTAGCAAGAGCTGGCAAGTTTTTGCAGAAATATCTAGTTTAGAGATATGTGGTTTGCTTGTGAAGTGTTTTACTTGTGGATCTAAGACAACCGTTATCACTTATAATCTTGTAAGTGCTTTGTTTCCAGTTTCCTATAGGAACAATGAAGATTTTTTTTTTTAAATGCCTTGTACTGCAACTGTTAAATCAGCTGTACTTCATTTACAATCCCTTATGTTGTGCAAATGTTACAAATAATATTTTTTTCTGGCAGTCCTTTGCAGTAAATATATTAACTCTTCAGGAAAAAAATATTCCATTAAATTTGGAAGCTGGATTGATTTCTAATCTGCCATTTCTAATCGTAGTTAGCAAAACTGATGTACATATATGGTTGGCTGCTCTGATTAACAGTTCAAGTCTATATTTTTCTTGGTAATACAATATTAGCGATCATATTATATATATCGATAGAGCTATCTATCTATATAGATATATATCTATCTATAGATATATTGTTTGAAGTATTTTCTCACTGCAACATGTTGTGCTGCTGGGTTCACTTTCATCTTAAGGAGCTGAAGAAACAATCTGTCAGCTTACATTTTAGTTTATTTTCTAAGTCAATTTGGAGGCATTCCCCAAGTTTGAAACCAAACTACTTCAGCTTAAAATTTTCTATATGTGAAGCCTCATGATCTTGTTTGACTTATTGCCAAGCTCATATGAATTGGGTACCATTGGGGCCCCCCCCCAAAAAAATCTACTTCCCATTCTGTTTAGTAAGAAACTTTATCCCTTCCTTCCAGGTGGGGAACAGGTCTCCGTGATGAACACATTCATTACCTCCAGTCTTCATCTGGCAAACCCATTAAAACACAGCTTTCTGTCTCCTCACTGGGCTAGGTTGTTAAGAGCCCATCAACCCTGGGCTGTGATCCGTTTAGTAGCTCAAGAGGCAGGGTCTAGTCCTTCTAGCTCAGATATGGACAAAATATGGTTTGTGGGTCAGAGCCTGTGGAGGGACTTTGTCCGGCCCATGGTGGGTCCCGCCTGGCCTGCACTGTCAGGCCCGTGGCACATCCTGCCACCCCTAGGCGCACAGTAGGGCTGGGACAGCACTGTGGCCAGACTCCATTTCCTGGCAGCCCCAGCCCCATGGAGACTGGCTGGGACCCATGCGGGCAGGCCCTGAGCACATGGGGGTGGGGGTCCTATAGAGCCTGCTCTGGCCCCAGCCACGAGAAGCAGCAGTGGCAACAGGGAGGAGGCACAGGGCACATCCTGCCACCCCTAGGCGCACAGTAGGGCTGGGACAGCACTGTGGCCAGACTCCATTTCCTGGCAGCCCCAGCCCCATGGAGACTGGCTGGGACCCATGCGGGCAGGCCCTGAGCACATGGGGGTGGGGGTCCTATAGAGCCTGCTCTGGCCCCAGCCACGAGAAGCAGCAGTGGCAACAGGGAGGAGGCACAGAGCAACCTGGCCTGAGCACATGGGGGTGGGGGTCCTAAAGAGCCTGCTCTGGACCCAGCCACGATAAGCAGCAGTGGCAACAGGGAGGAGGCACAGAGCAACCTGGGGTGGGATCCAGGTAGCAACAGTGAGAAGAGCCTGGCAAGGGGGAGGTGGCCGTGCCTGCAGCCAGGTCCCATTTTTTTTCCCACCCCCAGCAGCAACTTCTGTCTGGTCACCACTGCTGCACCTCGTCGTGGTTGTGGCAAGTGGGTCTGGAGCGGGTGCTGCAGGGACCCTGACTCTCTCTCCCCCCCCCCCCCCCCCCTGCCATGGGGTGGGCTAGGGCTGGGGCTGTATGCTCAGCCAAGGGCTGGACAGAAGCTGCTGTCGGGTGCCAGGGAAAAAATGGGACCTGGGAGCAGGCATGGCTGTGTCCCCCTCACTGCGGCTGCCTGGAGCCCAGGCTGGGGCTGTCCTGCGGCTCCTTCCTGCTGGATGTGGGGGCCCAGAGCAGCCTGGAAGGGGCACTGGTGGTGGCAGTGGGGGAGAGAGCCCTGTTGCAGGCTGTGCGTGGCTGCAGCAAGAAGGTCTCAGGAGCGACGAGAGGGAGGAAGCTGCAGCCAGTTCCAGGTCCCGCTTTTCCCCGGTGGGCAGCAGCAGCTTCTCTTCAGCTGCCACTGCCGCCTTGGTGCGTGGGCCACCAAAGCCAGGCAGTAGCTTCAGCCCCTAGTCAGGTTAGAAGGGTGGCCTGGAGGTGGCACTGGTGGCAGCCCTACTGAAGCTGCTGCCCGCCTGTGCCCACACCAGCTCCCTGCCTGCCTGCGGCCCCATCCCACATAGGGAGGTTTGGTAAGCTGTTGCATGGTGGGACAGAGGAGGAGAGAGAGGTTCTGACCTAGCCCAAAACTCCCCGTGTGGCCCACAGGCCCAAATAATTGCTCACCCCTGTTCCAGCTGCTACTGGGTTAGCTATTTAGAAAAATGAGACCCTCACAAAACCCTAATGCTGTTCCTAAATGCTATAGAAGATTTATGTTTGATTAGTTTTAATTTAATCAAACTAGTGGTTTTTGGAACACAGACTTTTAGAAAAGTACAGTCTTAACTTTTAGAAATGTTTTAATTCATACAAAAGTCTTTTTGCCTAAAGATTTTATTTTTGCCATCAAAATCACTGACCAAGCCAAAATGATTTTTAAAAGTTTCATGAAAAACCATCCAATCCTGCAGTCAAGAACACGCAAATAATAGCCAAATAGGTAAACTAAACATTGTTAATTGTAAAACAAAACTGAGAAGCTTGAATGAAACAGAAGAATCCTGATTTTAATGAGTTCTGTAGATTAATTATGAATCTCTGTGATTGTTTACATTTTTTCTTATTGCTGAAATCAGTTTTCAGTGAGAGGTAATTGCCCTAAGTCTTTTTTGCCTGCTCTAATAAGTATGTGATGCATATTTGTACAGAACAACCCAATAATGTTCTGTTGTAACTTTTAAATAATAGCTGCCAATAGATCTATACAACCTTTGGTCAAGACTGGACAGAATTAGAGGTGGACTGAAGAAGTATGAACAGGAAGATTAAGGTGAAGTTATAGCTTATGTATGACTAGGATTGTTTACCTTAAAAGGAGCTGGCTAAAGGAAGAACATGTTAATATATATATAAAACAGTGAAGAGTGGAAAGCAGGTAGATGTGGAGCTTTTACCCATCTGGCCATATGACAGAAGAACAAGGCCATTTGAAATTGAAAGATTGCAAATCTAAAACTGAGACAAGAACACACTTTTGTACACAAATGGGAAAGATTCAGAGACAATTGGATTTTATATGGAAAACAAGATTATCAAGAGCTACAAGAATTAATGCCAACAAAAAGTTTTGAAAGGCAGATAAAATCCCATCTTTCAGGATTTAAGATGTTCTGTAGTGATTACAATTTAGCATGAGACCTTCATGGTGAGTGGGGAACAAATTGCTGGCCACTGCTGTAGAGAGAATACTGGAGTAGATGGCCCTCCAGCCTCATTTATTGTGGCAGTGCCTGTGTTCCTGTGTTATTGGGGTGAGTAGTGATGGGTTACGGCAAATAATCTTGAATGACCATCTCATTAAACACTTGTGTAATTGTTCCTGTTCAAGAGAGCTCTGAGTCTGCTGCCATCTGTTAAGCAGACTCAATTAAACAGCAAGGGGTGGGGAGAATAAAGTGCAGATGCTAATGCATTGTGCAAACCACACTGAGCAGAGCTCTCTTTAAATATTTAAACTATTTCTGCTAGTTTCTGGAATTGAAATTTACTTTTCAGTCTGTTTGGATTTGAGAAATCAAGGCTATTTATTTTCTATTACGTAAATTGCATAGCACAGTCTGAAGATACTGACTTTGTTTGTACATATGTTAAATAAGAAAAGTAGAAATTAATTTCAAAATATTTACTTAGATTTTTTTTGCAAGGACTGAAATTTTCCTGGTGTGAAAAGGGGAATATTTTTGATCTAGATGAAAATTCCATGTAGACATATCGAATAGAATCAGATATCCAAGTAAGAGACTATTGCTGGGGTACTGGAAGAGCAATTAATATGTAGCCTGAGGGAAGGGTCAGGGGACCAGATTTGTGGCTTACTCGGTGATTTTATTACTCCTTTCTTCAGTTGGTGCAGTCCTAATTTAATGTGGATTATTTATTTGGATTCATTGCTGAAAATAACTATTTAGCTAATAGAGTTTTACTTTTTACCAGATTTTTTTATTAAAAACTGGAAGATTCTATGCCTGAAAATGTTATAAAGAACTTGGCTAAAATGGATCAACCAAAATAAATTCAATCTATTTCAGTGGCCAAATATATATTGCTACAAGTAGAATGACTTTTTTTGTAACTGTTCATAATGTACTCTCTCATTATTTTGAAAGTTCATAAACAAAGCTGTGTTTAAAGGCACAGGGGAAGGGTCAGCTTTGTATGAGAGACAGAAAGCTCCATTCTCACTAGCTAACAGACTATTTCCTTGTTGTGTCTTTTGATGGCTACAGATTAAATGCTATGTGGGGGAAAAACTCATTTTAAACATTTTGCTTCAGAATGACACCCTTTAATGTTTTTTTTTCCTCTGATGTTAAATTATCTTCTCATCTAAAAGGCAACAAACAACAACCCCCACCCCCAACCCTATGTTTGTAGATTAAGTACCTGTGCAGAGCTTTAACAGAGGTCTGGAAAGAAGAGGAAGTCTGCATGTAAAGCTTTTAAGAGTAGTTGCATTTTGCCTTTTTATCCTTCTGGGCTCTCTGGGACTTGTAAACTGAGGAGATTTACTGCTGCCCTTCTAAATGCTGTTTTAGAATTAAGAGTTCAAATTTCTGAAATTCCTAAAGTCCTCAGGAGGGAAAGGGATAGGGGAAAGTGATGGTCATAAGCTGAGCAGAACAAACTGCAGGATTTCCCAGAGTGGCTCTGCTGGTTATATTGGCAGATTGTCTTACTAAAATCAAATCAGTGAAACCCTTGCCAGGAAAACTCATGTAGTTTTGAACAATGTCTTCTTGCACCCTTGTTTTGATTTGAGTTTTGAGTTTCTTTCTGTGATTCTGGCTTCTATTGCTAAAATTCAGAAGATCCAAACTGGGGGGTCTGATTTAATGTAGTACATTGTAGAGGTCCACCAATATATCAGTCCGATATCAGATCGGTACCGATATAAAGAAAATTGTCTATATTGCATATCGGCCCAATGGGGCCGATAATTTGCCCGATAAATGCTTATGCTGCATGCAGCCACAGTGCAGCATGGAGCAAAGCCAGCAGTGTGGAGAGCTGCCTCCAGCTGGTAAGTCTGGTGTGGTGGAAGGGGAGGGGGGAGGGAAGAGGTGTGCTGGGGTAGATCAATACCCCCATGGTGAGGGAGGGGGCAGGGGCAGGCTCTGCCCAGCCTAGGTAGTGGGGCACAGGACAGAGATGTGGCTCGTGAGGTGGGGGCAGCTCCTGCTGCTGCTTGCACTCCGGGAGGGTGTGGGGAGCATGTGCTCCCAGATCTGCGGGCCAGTGGGCTGCCCTGCGTGATGGAGCTGGTGCTGCGCAGGGCTTTTCTTGCTGGGGGCTGGGCCAGAGCAGGCTCCGGAGGTGCTGGAGGAGGCTGCAGCCACCCCAAATTTCACCCAGCCCTGCTCCTAGCCCTGCGCTACCACCCACAACAGCCCCGGCTTTTCCCAGCGCTTGGGTGGAGGCAGGGCGTTCAGCTGGGGCTGATCGGATATCGGATCGGTGTTGGCTGATATGCCTCCTTAAATATAGGCTATCAGTATCAGCCCCCAAAATCTCTGTCGGTGCACCCCCAGTGCATTGGGTTGAGTGTGGAGGCCTCCATCCTGAAGTGAAAGACTCACGAGAGTATCTCTGAATACTTCTGTCATGTACCAGGTTTGATCAAGTAGTACTTGCTACTGCATGGCTGTGTATTGCTCTCTGTGCTGTTGAAAGTGCCATCCAGTCCCTGAATGAAAACTTGGCTCCTTTGTAGTCTGTGGTCAAGCTCTCATTGACTTCAGTGGGATCAGGATTTCACTCTGTTTTTGTTTTATTATTTTTCTTTTTGTGCATTGACATTTTAACACTTTCATCCTCAATGGTTCTCTTTCTCTTCCCTGTGTGTTGCATCTGGTAAATGACATCCAGGCTGCACTGGTAAAGTGTCTCCAGAGCCAGTAGTTCTTAGTACGTAGCTTGTTTAGATTGTGCGGGCTGCTGCATACCTCTTCTTCTCAGGGACAAAATTATGGAAAAGCAAGAGTTTCAGTTGGAATCCTGGATATAGCCTCTAAGAAGAGTTAAATGGTTGTATGTTGTACCATAGCATTACTAGAGGTTCCTTTAAAAAAAAGGGAAATGTCCTATATAAACTGTGGGGCACTAACATATTACATAGTATTTATGTAACCCTGCAGGGTGAATCACTTTAATGGGCAGAAAAATCCCTCAATAATAATTTTGTTTTCGTTTTTTCCAGAGAAAGTGCTATAAATATATAACTTGACTTAAACATTTGCAGGCACGTTGCTAGATAGGTTGTGAAAAACACTTATCTGCCTGGAAATCAAATTATTTTTGAAGTCTTTTCTGTCATCTTAACAGCTTGAAGCAATATTTATTTAACTGCCAAATGCTGGCCCTTTCAATTTCAAACGGATTCTGCCCCCAACACCCTGTGCCTCTCTAGCACTTCTGATGATTGGCCTTTTTTTTGTCCTGTGATGCGTCTTGAAGTTGGGTGTTTGTGGGTGAAAGTGCTAAAAGGAGAGAGAGAGCTGCTAAAAATATTCTCACCTGCCCTAAGTTTTCCATGATGTAATACATCCAGCACATCAGGAATTCTTTCTGTGATAGCCAAGGGTTGGGGCAAGACAAAGGGCTTGGAAAACTATTAATTAATTTTCACAGTAAAACTGAAATCTATTCCCATAACCAAATAAAATGAGCTAATATCATTGGACACCTAAACCACTGAAGCTGTACATTACTAGAATGACTTATTCTTTGTTCCTAGTGAGTATGTGGGTAGCATAGTTCAGTATTCAACTTCCTGTTTGAAGTGGAGAAACTTCTAGGTAAGGTTGGGACTATCCTCCCTAGGGACACTCTGTAAATACCTACTAGTCAGTGCAATCTGTTCCATTGCAAAAGCAAAATTCTGCTCATCTGAGATATTTTGATACCCCAGGAATAAGCTGTCTGTGGTGGGGGCTGTTTATCAGTTCTCTCTTGAATGTCAGAGTTGTACTAGCAGTACAACTGCTCACTAGGGATCCCCAGAAAAAAGATGAACCCTCTCATGTGGAAAAGGACATTCCCAGCCTTATTTTAACTTTAATGACAGAATCTTAACTCAGTGTTCCTAAGAATCCCTTCCAGCATGTATCTGCTGTAAATAATTTGGTATTATCCTGAAGGTACTCATGCTCGCTTTCTTCTCCCCACCCCACTTGGAGTAACTAGGAACAATGGCCACAAACTGACAGAGAGCAGATTTAGGTTAGACATCAGGAAGAACTTCTTCACGGTAAGGTTGGCCAAGATCTGGAATGGGCTTCCAAGGGAGGTGGTGCTCTCCCCTACCTTGGCAGTCTTTATGAGGAGGCTGGGCATGCACCTGGCTGGGGTCATGTGACCCCAGCGCTCTTTCTTGCCCAGGGCAGGGGGTCGGACTCGATCTGCTAACGTCCCTTCTGACCCAAACGTATATGAATCCAAGAGAAAGACTTTAAGAAGGGAAGGCAGGTGCGTTTGTATTAGCATCTTCTGACACATGGGCATTCAGCCTGAGTCCCAGTTCCTGTCTGGCAGGCTTCAATAGCTTATGCATACGAAACAAGTTCTTCTTCTCTTGTTTTCCAAATAAAGAGACCCATGTTCTAATCGGTAATCAGTATTGAGGAGCTGCTGCATACAAGTAAAACTTGTGCAGCTGGAGAATTAGAAATAAGATATAAACCTGGCTATGGAGGCAAACATGGAAAAGGAATATTTTTAAAAAGGGTTTATAACGTTAGTGTTTAGAATCAGTAAACAACTTTTTTGTTCAAGGACAATAGATTTTAAATATGAAGCGTAGCCTTTTAAAATTATATGAATAAATAGTTGAATAAAATGGCAGATACCCTGCAACTAATGTCCTATATTTATCTTTTTTTAGTATATAAATATTGGTTAATTTAATTACAGAATCAAGTATTTTACTTGCATAATCTTGGTGCCCTTGAGCTGGAATTGACAGGTTTTTTAAACTAAAAAAAAAAAATCCCTGTCATAAAATAAAATATGTAGTATTTTTGTGTCTGCAGATTTTAATTTTTCAGAACTGTATTAACATCTGTTGTATTCAGTGTTTCTCACACACCATTTCTGATTTTATTACAGCGGATATTCAACTCCTTTGTGTACACAGAAAAAATCTCAAATGGAGAAAGTGAAGTTCAACAGGTAAGCAATAGTAGAATGCAAGAAAATCCCTTACCTAGCCAATCCCACTTCTTGGATAGCATTTTAAAGAGACACAGTTCATTTTAAAATCTCAGTTCTGTCTGAATTAGTTTTACTCCCTAGTTCTGCATACAACACTTAAGGAAACAACTACTGAAAACAGAGAATATTTCAGTTGTTTTGTTTATTTGGCAGTTTCCCTTTCTCCTGAATGGGAAGAAAGTTTCCTTTATTCTTTATTTGGGTTTTTTTCACAGAAACGAGAGAAAAATCTTTTCTGGTACAGGCAGTACTCAGAGACAGGTGCAGTTCTTGATGATGCATTTTTTAAAATTGACAGCGTCCCTTTAAATTATTTTTACTTTAGGTGCATGTTGACTGATCACCAACACATTGGCACTGTGTATACAACATTGCAAATTTATGGGTTTTCATGTTTAATCTCAGCCAAAATTCATATACTTTATGTGCAAGTTTATAGTTAGGTTACAGCTGATAGCAGCTTTCAAATGCTAATCAATTTCTTTAAAATAATATATTTGAAAATATGTTTGTGGTAAAACTATAACATCCAATCTTCAGTTGAATGTAAATGTTAAGAATAGAAATAAACCACAATGATTATATATTTTTTAATCCATTAAGGGCTATTAAACAGTTACTGTATGTTTATATTAAAAATCAGATTAATTAAAAAATACTAAATTTCTAACTAATGCTTTTAATTTGTTCATTCTCGCAAGTCCATCTTCATGCTGCATGTGATCCATTTTGTTAGTGACAAGCCTTGCCTTATAAAGACCTGGCTTTTGATTCCAGGTCAAAGACATTGACTGACTGACTTGACCTTCAGCAGCAACATGACCTCCATCAAACTAGTTTTAACGTTCAGTAAAAAACAAAACTGGCTCAGAACAGAGTTCTCCCAGAGGAAGAATTAATTGCCTTCAAAGCTTGCAAGTAATTTTTAACTTGGTGTCTGAACCAATGCTGTACTCTTTCAGGAGCATTTGACTACTTTGCATAAGCTTATTCATTTGCATTTGGTATGCAGATAAGCAAATTAACATTCCAAGTAATATTAGTTTTAAACTACAGAAAACAGTTGGCCATGAATTGCTCTCCAGGGGAAAAAGTTAAAGAGATGAGGCCACTTGAAATTCTGGCTACGGTCAGTAAACTCTGGGCAAGTTTGGCTTTGAAATTAATTTTCAAGTTCTTCTCTGGTTAAAAAGAAATGCATTAGTTTTGGATAGGGTTATGGTATTCTAGGACCATAGGATCCTAGGAAAGTAGGGTTGGAAGGGACCAGGCCCAGCTCAAGGCAGGTTCAGCCATGACTAACCACCTTAGCCAAGTGTCTATTCAACCTGCTCTTGAAAATTTCCAAGGATTCATAGTTTCATAGATTCATAGATGCTAGGGTCGGAAAGGACCTCAATAGATCATCGAGTCCGACCCCCTGCATAGGCAGGAAAGCGTGCTGGGTCTAGCTTCCGCGAGTGCTGGGTCTAGATGACCCCAGCTAGATGCCTATCTAACCTCCTCTTGAAGACCCCCAGGGTAGGGGAGAGCACCACCTCCCTTGGGAGCCCGTTCCAGACCTTGGCCACTCGAACTGTGAAGAAGTTCTTCCTAATGTCCAATCTAAATATGCTCTCTGCTCGCTTGTGGCCATTATTTCTTGTAACCCCTGGGGGCGCCCTAGTGAATAAAAACTCACCAATTCCTTTCTGTGTCCCCGTGATGAACTTATAGGCAGCCACAAGGTTGCCTCTCAGCCTCCTCTTGCGGAGGCTGAAAAGGTCCAGTTTCTCTAGTCTCTCCTCATAGGACTTGGTCTGCAGACCCTTAACCATATGAGTGGCCCTTCTCTGGACCCTCTCCAGGTTATCCGCATCCCTCTTGAAGTGAGGCTCCCAGTCCACTTACTCGTTGGGTACCTGTCACTAATGGATACCAGAAAATCTTTAGGAGTAGAGGAGAATAATTCATGATTTGCAATGTCAAGTTGCTTTACTTGAATTGGTTCACAGAGCTCAATAACAAACCAGATTTTAGTACTACATGGATTCAGCATGTAGAGATCCATGTTTT
>NW_005842793.1:0-9170 GCF_000455745.1 Alligator sinensis
CTCAAAGCAGGACCAGCTTCAACTAGATCATGCCAGCCACAGCTTTATCTAGCCAGGTCTTAAAAACCTCCAAAGATGAAGCTTCCACCACCTCTCTGGGTAACCTGTTCCAGTGTTTTACTCCCCTCCTTGTGAGAACATTCTTCCTAATATCTAACCTAAACTTCCCTTGCTGCAATGTGAAACTGTTGCTCCTTCTTCTGTCATCTGCCACCACTGAGAACAGTCCAGCTCCATCGTCTTCGGAACCCCCCTTCAGGTAGTTGAAGACTGCTATTGAACCATCTCCAATTTGTCCGCATCCTTTCTGTAGTGGGGGACCCAAAACTGAACACAGTACTCCAGATGGGGCCTCACCAGCGCTGAATAGAGGGGAATAATCACTTCCTGCTGGCAACACTCCTACTGATGCAGCCCAGGTTGCCATTAGCCTTCTTGGCAACAAGGACACACTGTTGACTCATATTCAGCTTATTGTCCACTGTAACCTGCAGGTCCTTTTCTACAGAGCTGCTGCCCAGTCAGGCAACCCCCAGCCTATACTGGTGCATGGGATTGTTCCATTTTAAATGCAGGACTTTGCACGTGTCCTTGTTGAACCTCATGAGATTTCTTTTGGCCCAATCCTCCAATTTGCCTATGTCACTGAATCCTAGCCCTACCCTCCAGCGCATCTACTACTCCCCCACAGGTTGGTGTCATCTCCAAATTTGCTGAGGGAAGACTTGTATGAATTATGTTTGGTTTATGCAAGCACTGAGCTGCCCACTTATTCTTGCACCTGCTGGTGCCCTCATATGTCTATATCTGTCTGGTAGACACTGATCTTTCTCCTCCAACAGTGTTACCCTGCAGCTGTGTTTTTTCATCTCCACTAATCAGGTTAACAGAGTACTTAAATTCTGGCAGACGACAATTCTCTGGGTTATACGGTACAGTTTAGTTTGTCTTGCCTTAATGTATATTTCTGGTCCATGATAGCTATGTTCTTGGAAGGAAGTGGATTGACTCATCCAGAACTGCTCCAATTGCCATGTAGACCATTTTCTAACAGTAGACCTCTTAAATGTAAAATTAGTATTGTGACTGGGCATACTGCAATATGAGTGAGAGTAAAAAAGGCCCTGTAGTAGTGCTCCTTTTGGGGAGTAATGACATTGAACATACCACTGACTTGTGACACAGAACATGTATCTGGGGAGCCTATATATTTAAGCTTCACACAGCCAACTGACTGAGGATATTCTCCAAAAATATCTGGTAGAAGATTGCTTGATCTTTTGGGTCACAGGCTTTGTCTCACACATTTACGTACTTGTAAAGATGCATTAAAGGAATGGAGAGGTATTAATACTGCAAAAGGGTTTTCTTTTCTTTTCCTCTTGGTTGCAGATGTTAATTCTCTAATAGTCCTACATTTTCCTGATTAAGAAATTTGCTGGTGTGAATATAGAAAGATTCTTCTGTATGTGTAAGGATTAGTCACCTGAGTAACCTTTTGAGTTCAGTCAGAAGTTTGCATAGTTAAAAACTACTATAAAGAGTTTTCAGGGTTGGCATCTACCTTAGTACCTAGATAATATAAAGTAAGATGTTTCTGAATATTCATACATTAAACCCAATTCATGTGTTGGTTAAACTGTTTGGCCATAGTAGAAATTAATTTGGCTGTTTCTGTGTACCTCACCCCCCAAGAGAGTGGATGCAAAGATGGATAATATGAAAGGTGCTTAATCTGATCATCTTTGTTTGTCTGTTCATCTACACCTTGGTCAGATGTGTTTAGGTGAGTCAATGTAGTCTCAGAGGAGGAAATGTTGACCCAGTGAAAGTCAACAGGAGCCTTCCCTTTGAATTCAATAGATTGGAATTTCATCTAAGAATGCTGTTTCACTTTTGTGCCTATGTTACATGAGGGGGGAACTTCTTTACAAAATCAAATATTGTGAGTACTTACTGTTTTGTTACTCCATTTGGAAAAATTAATATCTGAATTTGTTTTACTTGAAGGAACCCAGTTGCAGCAATAAAAAAAAGGTATCTATGACACTTTCATTTTGCACTCTTGTTTGGAGCCCTTTCATGGTGTTAGTGCACATAACTCTAGTGACTTCAACCTATTTACAATACTTAGACCTTTTAAGTCCCAAATTCATGTATAATGGCTAAACTATAAACTATAAGTCAATGAAGAACTGGTTTGTATTATTCTATTTATACTTGAACAAAGAAGCTGGGAGGTCTTAGAATAAGATGAAGTGTGTCCAAACTAGAATATAAAGGGATTTTCCATAAATGCATGAATTCCAAAGTGATCGTTAACTCTATTCTTACAACATATGGCCATAGCTAATTGTTAGCAAAATAAACAGTCACAGTCATAAGTAGATCCCTGGCAGACAACTTGCACGTTATAGTGTTTACAAGACTAACTCTAGGCCCTGCTCCATGCCACATCATCTAGCAGTAATTTTCACTCCTACAGCTCTTAATGTTAGCCTTCAACATCTTTTAGCATTATTGCAACTGGACTTGAAAAGCAATGATGATTATGAATATGCACAGCTATCTTGCCTCATAAATAATTTATGGCACATTGAAGTGTTTTTAAAAGTAGGACAACACTTGAGAAATATGAAGTACGGGGGAGGAAACAGCTTTAGGAAGGGATTGTATTTGAATTTTTTATTTATGTATTTAGGTATATTAATGTGCTGCTTATTGCAGTACTTAAGTACAGAATAGGGTTTTATTTCTTTCTCAGAATGAAATGATATGATTCCTACCATGTTTTTATCATACATAGGTAATTTTTCAGACAATATTTTTGCTCTCCTAGAAAAGTGGTGACTATAATGTTTATACAACAAATACTAATTGAAAGGGATGAGATAAGCTATTCTTGATTATGAGAGTGGTAAGGCTGAATTTGTTTTACATTAATTGGGAGCCTTGTGCCTAGATTATTTGCTTAAGTCATAATGAAAGAGATGGATGCATGATAACATGACTGTCAACCATTTACTTAATTCACTGAAGATAAGGCTTAATAATTTTCTTTGAAACAGAAATTTAGTACTTGACCATCTTGATCGGCTGAAAACCAGCCTCCTACATGCAACTTGCTTTAGAAATTTGTTTTGGTTAAATAAGGTCATGTCTAAAATAACTGCCATATTATTGAAAATGTCTTTTAAAAAAAATCACCTTCTCCAGTGAATTCACAGATTAAGATTGTGTGAAAAATATAATGAGAATTGTCAGAGATTGTTTTACATGTTTTATATTTTTACTAAGAGAGATCATCCAAGTCACCCAATGGTTAGTGGACATTTATCAGTGTGTGCTTTGTTGAATGTGTCTGTCAAAGAGATGTATCTGTGTTAATACTCCCATTTTTATTTCTGTGTAAAACAAGTACAAAAAGAAGTTACATATGTGTGGGGGGAAAAACAATTCTTGTTACATATGACGGGTATATTTGATCTTTTTTTTTCTTGTTCAAGACCCCTGTTGGCTTTGCTTTACTACAGGATTTGGTCATACATGAAGACTATTTTAAACACATCCATATCTAGCTAATATTATGTACATTAATTCCATACAAACATTCTGTTCATTTACTTTTTCATTTATGAAATATCCCTAAAATTTCAGATGTATGAATAATCCATATCTAGAAATATATGAACTTCACAGACACATAATTATGACATTTATTTTGAGCTGACACCTGGCAATGTCAGTGGTGACAACCAAACACATCCCTGCCACAAAGAGGGATATCTTCTTTTTCACGTCCACCTATCAAAATTCTATTTCTGCTATATTTTAGTCGGGCCCTATCTGGGCATCTGGGTCAACAGATTAACCTTGTAACATGACCCTCATAACACCAATTATCTGTTCAAGGTAGGGTGTGAAACTCCTAGACTGGAATTCCCTACATAAAAATGGCCTCATACCTGCCTCCATTTAGGCCTTGATCCTGCTAATGTATTACTTGGGACTTTCATAGTAGAATCGCATTCCATTAATTTAAGTGGGAATTTGGGCCAACCTACAGAAGGCAGGGTAGAGATGCACTTAATAGACTGACTAAATCACGCATCGTACCTGAGCTGACTTTACCAGATGCTGTGAAAGGACATGCAAAGAGCTGTCTATCAAAAAGCTACTACTCCTATTTGATAGAGTGTTCTACGCATGTCCTTGCACAGCATCTAATGAAGTGAGTTTGGGCTCACAAAAGCTTATTCATCTCTGATTTAGTTAGTCTATAAGGTTAATTTCTACCCTGCCTTCTGCCTAACTTCAGACTAACACTGCTAACTCTCTCTCTGCTAATGTAGAGCCATGCTAGCACACCTGTTGTCATGACTGGGATCCCATGTACTATCAGCCTGAGCATGTCACTGGATTTGAACTCCTAAGATATATCAGATGAAGAGAAGGAGGTTTTTAAATGCCCAGGAATCAAAACTTCAAAGAGTTACTTTTAGCATGGTTCATTCACTTGGTTTTGGTTTGATTTGCAGTTTGGTTGGTTTGATTTTAGTTTTGCTTCTTCCTCATGCAAAACTTCTATTGACTAGAAGGTCCCTGGTCTTGTTGGAATGTTTTCTCCCATAATAACATGGAAATGCCCAGTGGATATTGTTATATTTTTTTAAGTCTGCCGTGTAGTAGATTTTTAATGATCTCTTAGTGGTCAGCTTTTGCTTGTAGTTTCTCAATGGACCATTTTTACCAGACTGATTAGATAATGCACAATTTTTGTGTACACATTCACTGTCTTTAGTTCAGTGTCCTCATGTTAGGGCTTGCCAGTGTCATAGCTATGGGTTTTCTGTAAAGTTCACCAACAATGGTTTGGTTTAGTATTTTTCCATTCCCATCGGTTTTGTACGCATTCAATTGAACTGCTCCTAGCATTTGTTTCATCTGATCACTTTCTCCCCATGGCTACTTAAATTTATCTTTAAAATAAAATTTCTGAACTCAAGAAAAAGGGCTCATTCATTCTAGATGATTGCCCAATTTTAGGGGTCTCCCCCCCCCCCTTTTTTTTTACAAGATATATGGATACCTTCAATAAACTAGATGGAAATTATTTTATATTGTCCCAAACAATGAATAAAGAAATATTCTTGTTCTGAATCTCAGAGCATCTCATTATACAAATATAGCCCCTGCACCTTTGGAGGAGAAACTGGAAAATGTAATTCAGTACATATAGATAGCATATTTAGAGTAGAAACAAATTGCCCTGGTTAGTAGATATTTCTAAGAGGATGGCATTAGATTCTGTCAGGTTGAACTGCAGGGTTTTAAAACACATAGATGATTTCAATGCTATTTTTCCTTAATAGTGCATTAATGATCTTCTATTTTCTAGGTTTAAAAATAATAAATCCTGTGGCCGCAATAAATACATTCAGCTCCAAAAATTAATTTATGTTCTGTTGAAGTCCTAACTTAAAACCATAAAAGCAAACAAATTCAGTCAGGATTAAAATCTGTATTGCCCCTGTATCTTCAACTTTCATACTTTTTGTGGGGTCATAGGATTATATATATAAAATATGTCACAACATGAATCAAGATTAGAGATCAGTTTATATTTCTTAGGGCCAAATCCAGACCCTTGTACAAAGCCTGCATAAATGGGTCTTAAACAGCTTCACTTTAAAGCGTGAATTATCTCAGCCTGATAGGTCTAGAGCCCCAGAGAAGGAGCTCTCTGATTGCTATTAACATACTAGCAAGACCTTGAATTGCATCAGGCCATTTATGCCTCCTCTGCCAGGGGGTTGGTTAGTTTATCCATGTTTAGTGCAGGAGTTTCCAACCCATGACGAGCATGCCACAAGTGGCAGATTTGGCAAGGAGCAGGGAGAACAGCAGTGGATATGGCAAGCAAGAGAGGGTTGAACAAGGGATCAGCAGCCAAAACAGTGGCAGATAGGGCAGGGAGGAGAGAGCAGAACAACAGATCAGGCAGGGGGAGGAGGATTGGAGTGACTCTCAGAGGTGGGTGGACTTACTTTGTGGCATGCTGGCCAAGAAGGTTGTCCTTCCACACTGTTTTAGTGGATCCAATGGCTATTTTGCTGCTCACTTTACAGTACAGCTCAGGTAACAGTTCCTATACCAGATGGGAGATGTGACCTAATTTGTCATTCCTATCCCTAATTCTGTGGGCCAAATTGAACCCTGGTAGAACTCTGTTAACCTCTATGGACTTTCACAAGAGATGAACTTGACCCCTATGATTTTAATCACTTACCATATGGTCAGTGGCAAACCACTTATATCTGGAATGTTGGTTTCACCATCCAGCCAAAAAGGGGCTTAGTAAGTCCTATTACAAACTGGGGAAGCGAGTTTTAATGCATTACTGTTCCCATGCTTTGTCCTCTCCTCCACCCTCCAAAAATAAAACGTTTTATAAATATATGTTTTTTTTAATTTTCAGTGATTGTTTTCAGTTAACATTTGTCCTTTGCTTCATAGTGAAGGTTGTTTTCCCTGGGATATGGAAACTCATGGCCCTGTTGAAGTAATTGGGCATTTTGGCCCAATGATTTCAGTGGGGCCAGTGATTCACCCCTGGTCTTTAAAAGGAACCACATATGCACGCCCCAAAGCAGAATGTGGTTCTCTTAATTTCTCTTCTGTCAGGGCCAGTTCCTCAGTGAAAATTCTCACTGAAGATATTAGGAGCTTTGTTTAAGTAAGGATTACAGGATTAAACCTTATATTTTTACTTACGTTTATTCTGGGACTGTTTAGGTTTCATATTCTCTGGAGCTGTTTTCTGGTTCTCTGCCATTCACTGATACATACATACGCTATACGTGCCATTCTTGGAATAAAGTGGTCGTAGAATTTACGAAGAGGCTTTTATATTTGAAGGAAAATGTTCTTATAGTACCATCAGTCAGCTAAAACTATGGATCTTTAGGGGTAAGTAGGAAAGAGTATGCAGATTCTGTTTGCAGTGAATGTTACTATTGACATAATTCAGCAGCAATTTAAGAGCAAAAATGATTAAAGGCACTTTTTTATTTTTACAATCCATTTAGTTTTAACAATCTCAGGCATTATTATCAATACAGATAAATAATTAAAAAAAATTTTTTTTTACACTCACAGAACCTTTTTGCACAGAAGTGTAAATATCCATGCTAGAAGGCTTCAATCCCAGGAGTCTTTTTTGAGGTAAAACTACAGAATAAGCTGTAATGTGCTGTACAGAAAAGAAGATGCCGTGTGTAGTATAAAGAAATAATTACAGGCTGTTGGACACTCATTCAGGGGTTTGAGACAGCCTCTTTGAACAATTTACAAACCATTCTCTAAGTATAGATATTTGTTAGAGGTCCATTGTATTTATCAGTCTGTATTGATTGTTTCTTCATAATTCCAGATATTTGAAGATGTTTTATCTATTTATTTATTACCAGAATTCCAATGGGCATGTTAAATATACACCCAAATCATTGTCAATTATTTATTTGAGTTGGCAAGGAAAAATATTTTTAAAGTTTAATGAAGCCAGCAGTGTTACACAGTCTCACGTTGCTGAGCAACAATACTGATGGCCAGTATTTTTTAAGGTAAAAGATACAGTATAATAATGTTGCTGCCGTAGGGCTTTGTTGTACCCTCCCACAGTAAAACCCTTGGGAGGGGGATGAAAGAACTATGGAAACTGGTTCAGTTTACTGAATTTCTGATGAAGAAGATGGGGCTCACAGGTCAGAGGGGAACTAGGAGAGAGGTTCCAAACACTACATATTGAAAGGATACATGGAAAAGGAAGCTTCAGCTTTTTCCAACCTGGAAAGATTTGCATATAAGAAGAGACTGAAAAGATTAGCATAGCTTCTGTTAAAAGGAGACAAAGCCAAAATAATGAATGGCAGTATACAGAGTAGGTATGCCTGGCACTTATGTTCAGGATTCAAGAACAAGGGTACAGTAAAATGAAATCAAAAGGCATTGTTTGAAAATGATAAAAGAAAAAAAGCACTTTTACACAACACATTAACCTATGGAACCTATTGCTACAGGCTGTTGTTGAGGCCAAAAGCTTAGTAGGAATCAATAGTTACTGTATTCACTCCAATACAAGATGAGGTTTGTTCTCCCCAATTAGCATGGGAGAAAAAGCCCTTTGTCTTATAATTGCATACAGGGAAACATCATTAGATACATTGTCTATCATCAAACTGTTGCCAAAAGCAGTATGTGCTCAGCAATGGAAACTAACTATGATATTGATTAAATGCAGCTGACACTGAGCATGACTATAAAACACTTGGTCCATATTGGGCAGACATGCTGATGGCAACCGCTTAGGCTGGCACTCGGAAAGATCGAAACAAGCTCTGAGACCCTCCCCTGGTCCAGAAAAAGGCTGATGGGAACCCTTTTTTGGTGGGACCCTTAAAAAAAACAAAAAAAATGGGCAGTTGGTCCCCCAGAAGGGAACAAGCACCAGGCCTGGCGGTACTGCAATACCAGGCCAGCCCTCAGAGAGGCTGGAGCAAGCTTTGACACCCTCCCTGGTGTCAAAAATCCTGAAATTTTTTTTTTGCAAATATATATTTATTTATTTTTTTTTCCAAAAAAAAAATCAGGATATATATTGCTATACCGCTACCAACATGTCTCGTGACTACTGTGATTCAATTGACAGTCCAAAACACACCTTTACAGTTACACCATTCTCATTCCTGTTACAAAACTGCACTGTGTTCCCACATGTCTAAGCACCTGTTTGCCTGTCACCATCACTGTCAACTATAACCTTCATAATTGTGCAAAGGACCACCTCAGTCTCCTCCCCCCACCCAATTCCCCCCCTGTTTGTTCAGTCTTTTCACTTGTTGTTATATTCATAATTTCTGTTATCCTCATCGTTGTCAGCAGGAGGACTTTGGGACCTCCTGTTGTGTCCAGCCAGGTGCATGGACCAACGTGGTCAAGGGCCCTAAGGCCCGCCGCACCAAGGCCCCTACCCCACCAGAACTGAGCAACAGGTACGCACCTCTTGCTGCCCCAGCAGAGCCTGCTGAGTTGCTGGCCCCCACAGGCAACATGGGCCCAACTGCAGCTACCGCCCCTGCTCTCCCCAAGACAAAATGTAAGGTGTTTGTTGT
>NW_005842793.1:11900-17878 GCF_000455745.1 Alligator sinensis
GACCAAAATGCTGGCTTGCATCCATAGATGCTTCTCAAGCAAATCCCGGGACGTCATTCTCCCCCTGTACTCGGCCTTAGTGAGGCCGCAGCTGGAGTACTGTGTCCAGTTTTGGGCTCCACAATTCAAAAAGGATGTGGAGAAGCTTGAGAGAGTCCAGAGAAGAGCCACGCGCATGATCAGAGGTCAGGGAAGCAGACCCTACGATGACAGGCTGAGAGCCCTGGGACTCTTTAGCCTGAAAAAGCGCAGGCTCAGGGGTGATCTGATGGCCACCTACAAGTTTATCAGGGGTGACCACCAGCATCTGGGGGAACGTTTGTTCACCAGAGCGCCCCAAGGGATGACGAGGTCGAATGGTCACAAACTACTTCAAGATTGTTTCAGGCTGGACATAAGGAAGAACTTCTTTACTGTCCGAGCCCCCAAGGTCTGGAACAGCCTGCCACCGGAGGTGGTTCAAGCGCCTTCATTGAACACCTTCAAGATGAAACTGGATGCTTATCTTGCTGGGATCCTATGACCCCAGCTGACTTCCTGCCCTTTGGGCGGGGGGCTGGACTCGATGATCTTTCGTGGTCCCTTCCAGCCCTGATGATGAGAGCAGCAATGATGACATCATCATCATCATCATCAGGGGCCCAGCCTCTGAACAGTCTATGCCAGTCCTGTCTTCCATATGATGTCAGCCATTTCTTGCTGGTCATCTTCTACCATCTTCCTGTAGTACCAGTATATCTGTCCTATTTTGATACAGCCCTCAACTAAAAGCATGTCTGTTAGTGCCCAAAATCCTGATAGGAACCTACCACAAGGACAGGACAATGAAGCCCATCTAAGCAAGATACATGGTAGTGCCCATTAAGTGCAATCCCCCTCACCAAGGATTTTCAAGTCATGATGAGCCACTACATTGCATACATTTCAACTTCTTCACTCCTGCACCTGACCTGTGCGTTTCTTTCCCAGTTCCAATTATTCCTGTTTCTTCACCAGCCTTAACTGCCTGGCAAACATCACAAAACTGAGACCCAAACAGTTCACCCAGAATCCCTCTGTCACCCCGCTCTCTCAGCAGGTCATATGTGGTTGGTGTGGGCCTGCCCTCCAAATTTTTGGAGGATTCCAGGACTCGTGACAATAACACCCAGTTCCAGTCATGAGTGGGACTAATTGGCACGTGGCTCCTTTGTGGGGGTTGTCTTATAATCAGGGTCATCTTCTATTGGAGTAAGTGCAATATGTTATGTGGCATTTTTTTCCTTCAAATAAAGGATACGAATCACCATGCTTCCATGAACAAGCCAATCACTGACTGGCAGAACTGGGGAGAAAATTCTTCTGGGGACAAGTTATTTCTTAAAGGGTTTCTTGAGTATTTCTCTGAAGCATCTGATAATTGGGTTAGTACGGCAGTCCTTGTTTATATACACTGTGAATCCCTCTAGTATATACTTCCTTAAAACCTACTCAAGTCTTTGGTTACTTCCTTTGGCCATATTTCAATTCTATGGGAAGGAATCAGGGAGTAGTGATGATCTCTCTCTGATGGTTACTGATTCTCCCTTTGGCAAGATGGTGAGGGTTTGTAAGAAAAATTTGCAGCCTTTCCATTTGGGAGGGGAATGCAGAAATAGAGCTCTATGCACACCCGCCCTGCCCAAACATAGTCCCTCCTGATTTATGTAGCTTCAGCTGTACAACAACACTGAAGGGCCAAATTTTCAGCCATAATGGGGAGTATAGTGAGGATCCAGTGATGGCTTATGTATCCTACTGCCAACATACAGCACTTAGAATGCATTCCTAAATTGGGTTTTGTATTCACTATCCTTACCGGTAATCACATTGATGCAGAGCAGTAACAATCAGCAATGCCTAATATCATCCCCTACTTGTGCATATTTCTTTTGAAAAGTGTGTTATGTGACCACTGGGAGTTAAGTTTTTGAATGTTCCTTTTTCTGTACTCTCTGAGTCATATTCCCATAATTCCTATACCTCACAATATTTTTCCATTGCCATAGTGACTGCCTATGAAGAAGGCACAGCTGAATAACTACAGGTTTTTACTGAACCCAAATTGCCCATAGACTGGACCTCAGCTAGTATCTGTGTTACATTAAGCAATTAGTATGAACCAAGAAGTCCATTATTTCATCCAACAGAACCACAGCTTCCCTGACAAAATGTTGCTACCTGTAAAATCTCAAAAAACTTTGATGCTTTATGCACAATTTATCAGACTTGCTCCATCAGTGACATCATAATTCTGAAAGAGGGACTTATAATATGGATTACATAGCTTAAAATGTCATTTTAATTAATACATTGTCAGTTTGGCTTTATTTTTTCATTCAACTGAATTCCTTAGAATTAGGCATGGGTCTTGACCAACTCCCTGGATCTGAGTATCTCCATATACTGGATCAGAATTTTGAATGTTATAGCTAATCTATCTCTATCAGATGTTAAAGCAGAACTTGAGATCTAAATACCCCTGTAGTCCAAATTCTTCTTGGTAGAAGTGTGAATCTAGTTTTGATCTCTCTGGCTCAGACCTAGAAATACTTAGAAGACTATTAAATCATGTAAGGTTAAAATGTATAACTTAGGCAGGTATATAACTCAAAGTCCTATTACTAGAACTTGATCTTGCTTTGACTACAAAATACCCATTCATAAAGAAGATGTTAATTTTTATAACATTAGTATAGGACTGTGGCTTGATATGGTGAAACATAATAAAATGTCACTGAATTGTGGGAGATAAAGGAAAAGAAATTGCTTGTAATGCTGCTGTGTATAAAGAGGATCACTTTAAGAGAAATGCCTGTATGTGGCTCAGAATGTTTTTGTTTGTTATCTGGATGTACGAGATGAGGACAATAGATTCTGTCTCTGCATAGAACTCTGTGTTGTTAATAAAAAACTATTTGATTTCAGTTAAAAATAATATTTTAGACATGTTGATAATGGAAAAGCCCTTGCAAGTGTTAGAATCGCAGAATACTCTCCTTTCCTAAGATTGATAAGTTTGTGTGGTGAGCATTCAGTATGCCATTTGAACTGGGTAGGCAGCCCTGAAAGCCATGTGCACACAAGGTTCTTATGAAGTTTTAACTCTATGAACTTTTCCTATTCAAGGACTACAGGATCAGGTCTGGAAAAGAGAATAGTATGGAATAGATAAAGCAAACATCCTTGCATCACCAAAATGCATGGTTGTGGAGGGACTGAACGTGAAGATAGTCTGCTCAGGGATTTCAGCTCTTTGGTTCTGTGACTAGTGCCCATTGTTTTAATTGACGATGCTGTTTTTTTCTCCTGTGTTATTCCGAGAGTCCAGAGGAGAGCCATGCACACGATCAGAGATTAAGAGAGCAGGCCTTATGAGGAGAGGCTGAGAGCCATGGGACTCTTCAATCTGGAGAAGCGCAGGCTCAGGGGAGACTTGGCAGCAGCCTATGAGTACATAAGGGGTGTGCATCAAGAACTGGAAGAACCTCTGTTCACCATGGCACCCCAGAAGAAGACAAGGTCAAATGGTCACAAATTGCTGCAAGACCGTTCTATACTGGACATAAGAAAAAAGCTTCTTTACCATCCAAGTATCCACAGTCTGGAATAATCTCCCCCCAGAATTGGTGCAAGCACCTACTCTGGACATATTCATAGATTCATAGATGTAGGGTTGGAAGGGACCTAAGTAGATCTTCAAGTCCGACCCCCTGCCCTGGGCAGGAGAGAATACTGGGATCATATGTCTCCAGCTAGGTAATTATCAAGCCTCCTCTTAAAGACCCCCAAGGTAGGAGCCAGCACCACTTCCCTTGGAAGTTGGTTCCAGATCCTAGCCACCCTGACTGTGAAGTAGTGCCTTCTAATGTCCAGCCTGAACCTACTCTCAAACAACTTATGGCTGTTATTCCTTGTTACTCTGGGAGGTGCTTAGGGTACCAGGGTCTCTCCCATTCCCCACTGGTCCCCCCTGGCAAGTTTATAGACAGCCACCAGGTCCCCTCTCAGCCTTCTCCTGTGAAGGCTGAACAGGTTTAGGTCCTGTAGCCTCTCCTCATAGGGTCTCCCCTGCTGTCCCCAGATCATGTGAGTGGCCCTCCTCTGGACCCTCTCGATGCTGGCCACATCTCTCCTGAAGTGCGGTGCCCAGAACTGGATGCGGTACTCCAGCTGTGGCCTGACCAGTGTCATATAGAGGGGGAGGATCACCTCCTTGGACCTGCTTGAGATGCATCTGTGGATGCAGGACAAGGTGCGGTTAGCTTTACAGACTGCGTCCTCACATTGGCGGCCCATGTTCATTTTAGAATCGATGATGACTCCAAGATCTCTTTCTGCCACCGTGCTTTCAAGAAGGGAGTTTCCCAGCCTGTAGGTATGCTGCTGGTTCTTACTGCCCAAGTGCAGTACCCTGCACTTGTCAGTATTGAAAATTCACATTTGCCAACCCCTGTAACCTGTCCAGGTCCTGCTGTATCCTGTCTCTCCCTTCGAGTGTGGCCACCTCGCCCCAGATCTTGGTGTTGTCAGCGAATTTGAACAGGGTGCTTTTCACCCCCTCATCCAAGTTGCTAATAAAGAAATTGAACAGTGCGGGCCTGAGAACTGAGCCCTGGGGGACTCCACTGCCCACTTCCCTCCAAGTCAAAAATGACCCATCCACCACCACTCTCTGAGTATGACCCCTCAGCCAATTTGCAATCCATCTGACTGTGTAGGCATCAATGCCACAGTCGCCTAGCTTTTTAATGAGAATGGGGAGGGAGACAGTGTCAAAGGCCTTCCTGAAGTCCAGAAAAACTGCATCCACTGCGACACCTGCGTCCAATAATTTTGTGACTTGATTGTAAAAGACGTGCCCCTAATGAACCCATGCTGGTTGCCCCTGAGCAACTTCCCCACTGCTGGTCCCTCACAGATATGCTCCTGGATAATATTCTTAAAATGCTTCCCCAGGATTGAAGTAAGACTAATGGGCCTATAGTTGCCTGGGTCCTCCCTCTTCCCTTTTTTGAAAATGGAGACCACATTGGCCTTCTTCCAGTCAGCCGGCACCTGGCCAGAGCACCATGAGCACTTGTAAAGCCGTGCCAGGGGCCTCGCAATAACCCCTGCCAATTCCCTCAGCACCCTGGGGTGGAGAGCGTCTGCACCTACTGACTTGAACACGTCCAGCCCCTCCAGAAGTTCCCTAACTCGGTCCTCCCTGACCCTAGGCTTGGCGGAGTCACTCCTGAGTCTGTCCTGAATCTCGGTGGGGGAAGTGTTCAAGAAGTGTTTGGATGATTATCTTGCTGGGGTCACTGACCCCAGCTGGCTTCCTGCCCTTTGGGCAGGGGGCTGGACCCGATGATTTTGCAAGGTTCCTTCTAGCCCTAATGTCTATGAGTCTGAGTCCCTCCTTTGTGTGTTTTCTGCCTTCTTATCATGTAGTTACAGATGTTAGTTCAGGGGCTGCGCAACCTGGCAGCAGCTCGTGTGGGCAGGCTCTGCTGAGGTGGGGGAAAAAAAGAAAGCAGCTAGGGGCCTGATCTTCCTTCCCCCCGGAGCCTGCCTGTGTCTCCCAGGGCCAGGAAGCAAGCTGCTGGCGGGTCAAGCAGCCCCTGAGCTGAGAGAGACCCCAGTGCCTCCCTCTGCAGCGGCAGCACCTTCCGGGCATCAACCACCTGCTGGCACCTGGCCTGGGCAGTCCCAGGGAATAATGCCACCGTGGAGGGAAGCACCGGGGCCCCCTGCAGCTCAAGGTCTGTCAGCAGCTGACCCCCCAGCCGCAGGAAAGATGGGCAGACTACAGAGGGAAAAAGGATCTGGCCCGTCATGATGGTGGAGACACAGGGGATGGTGGGGCAGCTGTGCTGGCTCCCTGGAGGTGGCAGCAAGACCGGACACGTAATGCCAGGGGGAAGTGGGCCCAGGCCCAATGCGGGGGGGAGGGGAAGGGAGTGGGCCCAGGCCCA
>NW_005842793.1:18317-22240 GCF_000455745.1 Alligator sinensis
CACTGCAGGGGCCCGGCTTCTCCAGCCCTCGGGCCTGGTCCTCCCCCGCATCAGGCCCAAGCCTGCTCTTCCCTCCCTCCCCCCCCCCTTGCCTGCTCCCCACATCCAAAGCCCCTGTATATAAGAACTTAATTTGTTGGTATTACATCATCTATATCAGCTTTCTTTAAAAAGCAGACTTGATCCTGCTCTTCAAGTCAATGAGAATTTTACGTTTGGTTTAAATGGGGCAAGATGAGGTCCATTTATACTACAAAACTGCAATATTTAATTGCTCAGTGGGTTTGTAAAGAGATAAGTAGCCTTCTACCATTACAATACTGGTTTAAATAAGATGACTTTAATACAGACTGAGTTAATTTATGGCTAGAGTAGGTGAAATGCCTTTATGTACTCAAGCCAGGTAGTAGTAAGGTCTCTCCAAAAACATGTAATAAACAAAAGGGGAACAAAACATGTCTATGTTGTTGGCCCTACTGGCAGTTTCCACAGGGAGTGACGCAAGTGGGAGTGGCAGCTTAATGAACCCACGTAGACATAGGGACAACACAGAAAAGTTGTACAGGAAGAGCAAACAGGAGAAGGAAACAAATGAGGGTTTCAAGACTTGCATGTCATATTTCCTAATATCAAATGGAAAGAAATAATTATCTGTGAATGAATGATAGACTAAATCTCCTTTTTGATAGAGATGAGCAAAACATGGAAGGTTGTGTTGTATCAAGAACCTCTATTATTTGGATTGCACAAATAAAGTATAAATCAGACCAAAATTTTACCCATAGAGGGAGACAGCAAAAGAGAGAAGAAAGGGTTTTTCAGTAAGCTTCAAGACTTTGTGATTTGCTCAGCAGAACTGCATGTAAACAGATATTCTTGCTCTGCTTCTCATCTTTACCTAATTGTATCATTTTCTACAACGTCAGACATTGACAGTTGTAAATTGTGATTCATATTTATTCTTTGCCAGAGTAAAGCTTTATTTGTTTTATTTATTTATTTTGCAGCCAAGTAAAATTTAAAACAACATGATTGTTATAATGCCACATAATAGTCTTATGGTAGGTAACTTCTAAGACATCCTACCTGATAGGCATTTGGCGCTATCTACTTATTTGTAAAGCATGTTTCTTAATAATCAAGTGAGTGAAACTGATTTACGCATATATTCATATCCTTTTTCCTAATGAATGATTGCTTAATCAGAAAATAGTTGCTTATATCTTGTATTCCTTTGAAATAAATGACATACTGGAGAAATAAGGAGAGAGGTGTACTGGAGAAATAAGGAGAGAGAATATTGTGACAGGTAGAAAAATCTGAATCCAAGTTTCTAACATTGCCAAGTCGGGGGCGGGGTGTGGGGGGAAAGGGTTGTATGGCTCTCAACCCATCTCCAAATTATATTTGAAACTGGTCTCCATGATATAACTATTCAGTTTATTTTTAATTATTATAAAATGAAATTATTTTATTTAGCATAGTATGTATTATAAATATATAATATAATATAATATAATATAATATATTTAGCATAGCATTTGACTTGCAAATAGAAAAATGAGGTAAATCCTTAGATGAAGTGAGTGATGCTCTGCCAATTTATACCAGGTAGCCTATGGTCCTTACCCCCCAGAGCTTACAGTTTAAGAGCTCTGTTTTCCCTTATGTGAAAACAACTTGCCTATAGGAGTGAGATTATGGAGAAAAACAAGGGGATTTAGTGTTAAATTTTTTAATCACCTATAACATCCTAAAATAATTTTAGTGTATTATTATAGCCAAAGTGTGTTTTGTTTTACTTAACAGAAGCAGATACATTTAAAGGGTTCTTTAAGAGAAAGAAAGGATCATAAGCAAAAGTAATAATTCACTAGGCTGAAAGCACAAGTCTGAATCCTAACGCAAAATACTAATTTGGAATGTCTTGTAGTCATGCAGTGTCCCCTGGCAACCTTCAGCCCTTCATCAGCCAGTGGACTCGGCAGGGGTTTATGTTCTTATTCCTTTTGGTTCATGCCTGCATCTGCTTGTTTAATTTATGACACACATTCCATGGTATTTTTCTTTTGAAATTCCACCCACTATTTATTTATTTATTTGGTGGGGAGTGGAGGTAGAGGGGACTGGTTTACATATATCAAGGATGAAAATAACTTTTAAAATCTTTTCCTAAATTATGACCTGTACAAGTGACAAAATCCTTTGCAAATTCCTTTCATTTAATTTTCCATTACTTTAGTGTTGTCTTATTTTCTTGTACTTTGATAGAGAAATGTCCAGTTGTAAAACATTAATTTATGTCTAAGAATTAAAATTCTGCATCGGGCAACCTTTTTAACAGTTAAATAACTTTTGATTTGAAACAAATAAACAATTGGGTTCTCTTTGTTCCTCTTTTTGTTTTAGTGGCTGGCAGCTGGACACCAGCGCCTGGGCAATTCCTTAGTACTTCATTCAGAGATTGTCATCATTGCCCCCATTTTTTCCCCAGTGTCTGTGTCTTTCTTGAATGCCCCCATCAAAGAGAAGAATGCTATGTATGGCCTCCTCTGGGGTAGATTAATAATAGTATACTTTGCACAGGCTGGCAGAGGTGTTTTACAAGCAGGGCAGCTGCATTTTTTTACCAAAAGACAAAATAAATGATTACCATATGCACTTGATCCTGCAGTCTGACCGTTTCCCCACTCAGCTTTGCTGAATTCATGAGTCCAACCATATATTTTTTTAGTTGCATAAAAATAAAATATTTGCTAAAAAATAAAAGGAAGGGAAGGGATACCTATCCAAAACATGGACAGCCTGGCCTGAAATTAAAATAATACCAAAAACAACAGACATAACATAAAATTGACATGGAGCAGGTTGCAGGAACCAACAACCTTGCTGTTCATTGATCAGAGTTTAGAACTCTCTGGGTGCATCTACACATGTACTTTACTGCAGAGTAGACTAATTATCTCTGCAGTAAAGTGTCACTGTCTACACATGTACCGGTATTAGGGCACAGTAAACTAACTCTGCCATTAGATAGTACTGTTGGTGACAGTACTGTCTTACAGCAGAGTAATTTATAGATTCATAGATGTTAGGGTCGGAAGGGACCTCAATAGATCATCGAGTTCAACCCCCTGCATAGGCAGGAAAGATTGCTGGGTTTAGATGACCCCAGCTAGATGCCTATCTAACCTCCTCTTGATGACTCCCAGGGTAGGGGAGAGCACCACCTCCCTTGGGAGCCCATTCCAGACCTTGGCCACTCGAACTGTGAAGAAGTTCTTCCTAATGTCCAGTCTAAATCTGCTGTCTGCTAGCTTATGGCCATTATTTCTTGTGACCCCCAGGGGCGCCTTGGTGAGTAAAGCCTCACCAATTCCCTTCTGTGCCCCCGTGATGAACTTATAGGCAGCCACAAGGTCGCCTCTCAGCCTTCTCTTGCGGAGGCTGAAGAGGTCCAGGTGCCCCAGTCTCTCCTCATATGACTTGGTCTGCAAGCCCTTAACCATACGAGTGGCTCTTCTCTGGACCCTCTCCAGGTTATCCACATCCCTCTTGAAGTGCAGCGCCCAAAATTGCACGCAGTATTCCAACTGTGGTCTGACCAGCGCCCGATAGAGGGGAAGTATCACCTCCTTGGTTCTGTTCGTCATGCATCTGCTGATGCACGATAAAGTGCCATTAGCTTTCCTGATGGCTTTGGCACACTGACGACTCATGTTCATCTTGGAGTCCACTAGGACTCCAAGATCCCTTTCCGCTTCCGTGCTTCCAAGCAGGTCATTTCCTAGGCAGTAGGTATGCTGGACATTTTTCCTCCCTAGGTGCAGCACTTTGCATTTCTCCTTGTTGAATCGCATTCTGTTGTTTTCCGCCCATATGTCCAACCTGTCCAGGTCTGCTTGTAGTTGTTCCCTGCCCTC
>NW_005842793.1:22308-22616 GCF_000455745.1 Alligator sinensis
GAACTCATGCTGGTTTCCCCTCAGCATAATTTGTCCTGCCGGGCTCTCGCAAATGTGAGCCTTGATAATTTTTTCAAAGACTTTGCCTAGGATGGAGGTGAGACTGACTGGCCTATAGTTGCCTGGGTCCTCCTTCCTCCCCTTCTTGAAAATGGGGACCGCACTGGCCCTTTTCCAGTCCTCCGGGACCTGGCCTGTGCGCCATGAGTGTTCAAATATTCCTACCAGTGGCTGTGCAATGACGTCAGCCCGTGCCTTCAGTACCCATGTGCTGCATGGCTGTCCAATATTACTTTTCAATTGCAATC
>NW_005842793.1:22662-33686 GCF_000455745.1 Alligator sinensis
GACCACATGGGCCCTTTTCCAGTCCTCTGGGACTGGCCCCATGCACCACAAGTGTTCAAATATTCCTGCCAGTGGCTGTACAATGACGTCGGCCAGTGCCTTCAGTACCCTTGGATGGAGCTCATCCGGGCCTGCTGACTTGAACGCATCTAGTTCCTCCAAGTGCCTCTGCACCATCTCAGGGTCTACGCATGGTAGTCTGGCGCCTTGCTGCTGCCTCTCTACAATCCCAGTGAGAGACTTGTCTTGCCCCTCGCTTAGGAACACTGAGGCAAAGAACTCATTGAGGAATTCAGCCTTGTCCCCCCTGTCCATCACCAATTGCTTATGCCCATTTAGTAGAGTTACTGCAATGCATGCACATGTAGATGCTGGCCAGGGGAGTAAATTGTGCCCAGTAAAACCAGCTAAGTTGCTGCTGTGTAGATTCTGTATTGGGAGCAGTGTACTCCAGCTCCAGCTGCTCCAGAGTTTATTGCTTCACATTAATTGCACATGTAGATGCACCCTCTGGGCGTGTCCAGATGAGCGCGCATGTGCGTTTCCCCAGGGACAAATAACATTAGCACATAGTTGTGCAGCTGCTACGTCTTATGCCCAGGGAATGCCACATTGGCACATGCCAAACTGTCCCATAAAACAACCAGAGGAGGCCATACATAGCATTCTTCTCTTTGGTGGTGGCATTCAAGAGAGTCACAGACACTGGGGAAAAAATAGGGGCAAGGATGACAGTCTCTGAATGAAGTGCTAAGGAATTGCCCAGGCACTGGTATCTGGCTACCAGCCACTAAAAAAAAAAAGAGGAACAAAAAGAACCCAATTGTTTATTTGTTTCAAATCAAAAGGTATCTGGTTTCAGGCGGTGCACACTGAAGTCATATGTGCTGCCCCACTTTATTTTGGTGCTTTTTTTTTAGGTACTGGGATTTCCCAGTACCTAATTTTGGCACCACACTGCAAATATGCAGTGCAGAGAAACTTTTCACATGTGCCACGTGCATTTTGTGGTACCTCAAAAACCTTTGAGGCACTGCAAAGTGCATGTGCGCGCTCATCTGGATGCACCCCCTGTGGCTTAATCTGGCTCCAAAATAGGCAAAAAAGTTTAATTTAAAACAAGCCTATATTTCCCCCCCTCATCCTGCCCCATTTTCTCAACTGAAATTTATAAAATATACTGAAAATTACTTTGAAATAATGGTGACATTGCTAGGGAAGAGTTGCCTCTCATTGCATTCTTTTACTGACCAGCTGGGATGTTACCAGGTAATTTAACTGCTTTCCTCCATCCCCAATGACTTTTGGAGGTTGGGTGGAGGCAGAGGTAGGAAAGGGCAGGAGAACAAGTGCAAAGAGATAGATAGATAGATAGATAAGGGTCCTATGCAGGTAATCTTGCATTCAGACAGATATAAAGAGACTCCATGTGTTTAGTGAGCTGAACTCGCTTCCTATTCTGTATTGGTCAGCCTTTCAAACCCTTACCTCCCAATCCATAAGTACAATGTCACAGAATTTCTAGTTTCCTATTTAGCATTAATTGGATAGTAATCGCTGGATAGTAATATGACCCATATTCTTCTAGTTTCCCCATATGTATGCATAAATATCTATACAGTATTTGACCAAGATATACAGGAGTTTAATTGGTTATAAGAAATATAAATCAAACTTAAGCAAATGTGTTTACGGTATTTAAGATTGCATGTAAATTATATGTCTCAAGACAAAATGTGTCAGTAGAACGAACAAGCAGTTCCTAGCAATGTTTAATTGAAAAGAGAATCTTACACGTAAACATTTATCAAATGAGGTCTAGTATTTTTCTTCAGTTTGCATCTCATAAGATATTAAACATGGTATCTATGTTTCAAATTCCATTTTCTGTAAGTTATAGGAACTAAAAATGGTCTGTGTAATCTCTCAATTTGCAGTGGTACCAGATACCATTTAAGCTCTCAACACAAGTAGAAAATATGGAATAAGGGACTGGATAGTTTTTATATACAGCTGATATAACAAATTAGCATGGTGTTTAATCTAATATATACACATTTATGTGCATTGTATTATTTATGTGGTTGACTGCTAATTTAACCAAATGTGCTACGGTTCCCTTGAGATGGCCCTATTTACCTTAATTGCATTGTATCCTGATGAGAAAATTATTAAGTAGGAGTAGAGAAGATTGAAGATCGTAGATGACATCAGCTATTAGAAGGCACAACTAAAATAAAACCCTTTTACTGACTGAGTAACATGACAAATACTGGTCAGGTCTTTCCTCTGTACACACTCTTTGGAGAGTGTGTGTGTGTGTGTGTTTCTGTGTAAGAGCTTTCTATCTTGGAAAGCAATAGATATCCTCCTTTATCTTCTTTCTCCTGAATTGTCTTCTACTATCACCATATTCTTGCAAATTGTTACATTCAAATCAAAATCTCATGCTGAACACAGAACAGAAAACATATCCAGTACTAGCAGAGGACAGTTATTAAGAACTGAAGTTTCTTGTTCTACAACATCATTAGCCAAATTATAAATTAATATTTCAGTAAAGAGGAGTAGTTAGCCATGCTGGTCTGAAGTCAGGTAGGATAGAAATGCACCTTATAGAGTAACAGAATCAGAAATGCATAAACTATGGTGAGAAAGAGCTCTCTTTATCAGATGCTATTTACTGTTACTATAGATTTGTTAATTTGAGAGTGTGTATATATATCCTGAGATATGAATGCCAAATTTATCTACATATACAGTCTCCCAGGCATTTTAAAATCACTTCCCAATTTCTTATCTAAATTACACTATTGACTTTAGAAGAACTCAGACTGGTGTAACTGAGAAGTTGGTCCTGTATATTTATTGGGCTTGTCAAATAAACAGGTTACTTGCATTTATCTTACAAATAGGAGTCTACTGAACTTGAGGAGGTAGCCAGCCAATGTCACAGGCAAATCCTGGAGAAAGCTGCCATTTTCACAGGCTGAGCATGTTGGGGTTCCCGGGCCTCTGATTGGCCAAGGGGCTGGATACTCCCACCCCTTCCCACAGATTGTCACATGGCCCAAAATAGTGGCTTCATTATCCTGATTAAGCTTCGGGAAGCTATTAATCCATGTGTTATTAAGTATGGATTAATGGGTTCCCCAGGTTTAATCAGGGTAATTAAGCAACGGTTTCAGGTCATCCTCAAGTGATGGGTTTTGCAATTTTGGCAGACTTGCTGCTGTAAAAAAATTAACTTATTGGCAAGTGGAGAAGCCCTGTGGTCTTGGAGCACAAGGGGAAAGTGGAGGGGGGAGGGTGGGGGGAAGGTAGGGAGGAGGGCACAGAGGGGCCTGCTTGCAGCAGGAAGTGTGGAGGATGTCCCGGTGCCTCCTGCTGTGAGCAGACCAGCCCTGCTCCACCCCTCCTCCCTGCCCCCTTTCCTCTGCTCTGCCTTTCCACCCAATGCTGCCCCCACTCTCCCTCCCCCTGTGCTCCAAGACTGCAGGGCTTCTCTGCTTGCTGGTAAGTTTTTTTTTTTCTGTTTGTTTTCTGAAGCGAGACTGCCAAAATCACAGAGCCGACTGTTTTTCAGAGAGCCTGCACTTTTTCACAGAGCCCACCCAAAATCAGAGTTTCCATGAAAATCATGCAATCACAATTTCAGTAGGTTTCTACTTCTAGAATATAGGTAGTGATGGTACAAAAATTGTTTATGCTTATATGAATTGTTGCCAGTCATAATAAATATCTGCAGATGGAGGGTTGGATCCTGCAACTTTTAGCCGCCCTTAATCATGAGAGATGTTATGTTACATTCAATGGGATTTGGGCACAAGAATCTGGCCCATATTCTGCATCTTGTTCCTATCAATGGAGTACAGTGAATATATTGTACATATGTTATATCCTATGTATATTATATTTACACTATAAACGTGTTTCATATATAAGATATTTTATGACTTAGATCTTTAAAAATGTTTGATGTTATCAAGCAATACCAAGACACAGAGAGAAAAAATTGAATTCTCTCTACTTAACTCTCCCCCATCTTGCGCAGAAATGGAATGCTAACCTAACAAGGAATGTCCGCCCATTAGCATCATCCCTCTTTTGCTCTCTGTAGAAGCCCCTCTACAGTAACTGTATGTGGAGATGATAGAATAGATGGTGAAGTGGAGGCGTAACCACCAGTGGAACTCCAGAGTGGACGGTGTTACACTTCCAGCTCAGAGTTGTATATGAAACATAGCCTAGCCTCTGTTCCTTCCATGTTTATTAGCAAGCAACCATAGGAAACTCAGCTAATGGAGGAGCAATGCTGCATAGTACAGGAATATCCTTGGTATGCAGTATAGTTCCTGCCCCTGAACATCACAGATTCTCCTCCCTATGGATCCTAAGGAACCATGGGATTGGGAGGCTTCACTCCAGGTATAAGTCAGGAGACACTAAAATGAAGGCTTTTGGGCCAGGCCCTTGAGGAAGTGCTGTGGAGGAAACCTAAGGTGACCCTTCTTGAATTTATTTACCTCTTTAGCCATGTACAAACTGTTTCTCCATAGGATGTGACCTATAGTTCTGAGAAGGTTATTTGCATGCCATATCTTGAATATTTATGTCCCACATGCAGCTGTTCTTATGAACACATTTGCTCAGAAAGGGGTAGGGGGAAAAAGTCTTGTTTTGCTGTTTGTTTGCATCTCAAATTAGTATCAGAATGTTGTATCTGATGATTCCATGACATGTCATTAATGTGCTCTCTTACAGGTCATAATTTGTTTAATCTAATATGTTTTGGGATAATAATATTAGGAATCTGTCACACAAAGTTGAAAACATTTAAACATTTAATAATATAATGTGCAGGTAATATCTGTGGTGTTCGTGAGCAGGAAGGTTTGGTAGGTACAACATGCAACTATAATTCATTTTGTCTTGGTTCTCTCATTGGCTTGCTCATGTAACTTTGTGCAACCAAAGTGGTTTTTCTAAGTTTTTAAATAAATAAAATAAGGCTAATGCTTCAAAGTAGTAGTGTAAATTTGAAATCACTATTGCTTGCTAAGGATGCTAACATCCTTGAATGGAGACTGCTAGGGATGCCCAAAGCATTATTCTTTTCATCTTCAAAGCATTCCTTATGCGTTTACAAATTAATCTATTTACAAAGCATTATTTTTTCGGAATGATTTTTTTATCACACTTATTAATTGAACAGAAAACTCCATTTCATTTTCATTGCATGTCATTCAAAACAACATGATTTATACAGACATAATGCAACATACTTTCATTTGGATTGTAAAGCATGCACATCTTTGATGCTTTCATTGCACATTTGTTATATTGTATTTTTAATGGGCCCAGACTGTGTTAGAATAATCATGTTTCTTCCCTTGTATCCCATCTTTTCCCACATGTATGAGGTAAGCTTTGTAGTGCCACTGTCTCAAAGGCCCCTGCTGATGTAGAAACAGTAGAATCATGCTATTTAGAATGAAAATTATTCTAACAGTTTAAATGTTGCCTAAAGATGAGTAAAAATGGCAAGCCATTTCTTCCTTTCCTGAAGGATAAATAGAAAGGAAATCCTTATCTGAGTCCATGAAAGAATGCTTGCTACAGAATCCCACTCAAAATACCTGGAAACAGTGTATTTGGGAGAAAAATCTATTATAGGAAAAATGGTCAATTTATTCACCTTGTAAACTTCTCTTAAATAAGTCCTTATTCCTGTAGGCTGCTTACTCAGTCAAAGCACAAGGCTCACAAGACAGAATAAATAACGAGCAAACAGATAATTCAAGGCCCTACCAGCCCCAGGGATGGAGAGCAATTTCTTTCTAAAGTAGCATCAAGCTTCTGCCCTGTTTTCCCATTTGTATCCATTCTGTTTAATTGGATCCTGCTGTTCCAGCTTAGAATCATAGAAAATTATGGTTGGAAGGGACCTCGGAAGGTCATCTAGTCCAAACTCCTGCTCAAAGTAGGACCATCCTCTACTAGATCATCTCAGCCAGGACTTTGTCTAGCTTGGTCTTAAAAACCTCCAGGCATTGAGATTACACAACCTCTCTGGGTAGCCTGTTCCAGTGCTTTACTACCCTCCTAGTGAGAGAGGTTTTCCTACTACCTAACCTAAACTGCCCTTGCTGCAAACTGAGACCGTTGCTCCTTGTTCTGTCATCTGCCACCACTGAGAACAAAGCAGCTCCATCCTCTTTATAACCACACTTCAGGTAGTTGACAGCTGCTATTAAATCTCCTCTCAGTCTCCTTGTCTCTAGACTAAATAAGGCCAGTTTCCTCAACCTCTCCTTATGTCCCAGCCTCCTATTTCCATTGCACTGTACTGGACTCTCTCCAATTTGTCCACATTCTTTCTGTAGTGGGAGGTCCAAAACTGAATACAGTACTCCAGAAGTGGCCTCCCCAGTGCTGAATAGAGGGGAACAACCACTTCCTTCAATCTTCTGGCATTGCTCCTACTAGTGCAGCTAGTATGCTGTTAACTTCCTTTGCAACAAGGGCCAGCATCGTACCTAGACTCCTGGAGGCCCCAGGCAAACTTTTAGTATTGGGCCCCGCTTCACCAGAGATAATGATAATAATAATTGGACAATGGGAAAAAAAACAAACATTTTCAGGCCTCCTTTCTATCTGGGTGCTCGGTGGCTGCCTGGTTCACTCATGCCTATGTTTGGCCCTGTCAAGTGCACGCTGTTGGCGTACATTTAGCTTATTGTCCACTGTAACCTCTAGGTCCATTTCTGCAGAACTGATGCTTAGCTAGTCAGTCCTCAGCCTGTACCGGTGCATGGGATTGTTCCATCCTAAGTGAAGGGCTTTGCATTTCTCCTTATTGAACCTCATGAGATTTTTTTTGGGTCCAATCCTCCAATTTCTCTAGCATTACCCTTCAATGTATCTACTACTCCCACCAGCTTGGTGTCATCTACAAACTTGCTGAGAGTGTACTCCATCCCATCTTCCAGATCACTGAAGATATTAAACAAAGCCAGCCCCAGAACCGATCCCTGGAGCACTCCACTTGATACCAGCTGCCAACTAGACACTGAGCCATCTACTACTACCCTCTAAGCCTGACCATCCAGTGAGTTTTCTATTGGCCTTACAGTTCATTCATTCAACCCCTACTTCCTTAGCTTGCTTGCAAGAATGTTGTGGGAGACTGTATCAAAAGCCTTGCTAAAGTCAAGGTATATGATATCCACTGCTCTCCCCGCATCCACAAAACTAGTCTTTTCATCACAGAAGGTAAGGTCGGTGAGGCATGATTTGCCCTTGGTGAATCCATGCTGACTATTCCTAAGTAATCACCACCTTCTCCTCCAAGTTTTTAAAAATGGATTCCTTGAGGACCTGCTCCATGATCTTTCCATGAACTGATGTGAGGCTAACCAGTCTGTAGTTCCCCAGATCCTCCTTCTTCCCTTTTTTAAAGATGGACACTATATTTCCCCTTTTCCAATCATCTGGGACGTCCCCCAATCGCCACAAGATTTCAAAGATAATGGCCAGTGGCTCTGCAGTCACATCAACCAACTCCCCCAGCACCCTTGGGTGCATTGCATCTGGTTCCATGGGCTTGTACATGTCCAGATTTTTAAATAGTCCCTAACCTGTCCTTTTACCACTGGCTGCTCAACTTTTCACCAAACTATGCTGTCAAGTGCAGTAGTCTGGGAGCTGACTTTGCCTGTGAAGACTGAGGTAAAAAGGCATTGAGCTGTATGATTGCTCAGAGTTCCAGTATGAAACTGGAGACAGGCCTATTGAAAGTCTTTGGGTTTGGGTCAGAGGGGTGAGCAACAAGATGTCTTGTTGTCATAGTAGGGGTGTGCTATAGAATACCAGACCAGAAGGATGAGGTAGATGAGGCTTTTTTCAAACAGCTAACACAAGTTTACGACTGCAGCCCTGGTTCCCATGGGGGACTTCAGTCACCCTGACATCTGGGAGGGCAATACAGCAGTGCACAGACAATTCAGGAGATTTTTGAGGTCTTTTCTGCATCATCTGTCAGTAGGTTGCCTCCCCCATTCAGTCAGGGACTCACACTTTCCCTGATCTTCCTCTTGTTGCTCACATACTTGTAGAAACCTTTCTTGTATCCCTTCATGTCCCTTGCCAGCTACACCTCCAATTTCATTTTGGTCTTCCTGATTTCATCTCTGCATGCCAGAGCAATAGTCTTATACTCTTCCCTAGTTGGTTGTCTAAATTTCCACTTCTTATAAGCTTCTTTTTTGTGTTTTAGCTCACTGAAGAGTTCTCTGCTAAACCAAGCTGCTTATCTGCTATACTTCCTAGTCTTCCTGTGCATTAGGATGATTCATTCCTGCACCCTCACTAAGGTTTCTTATACCCAGCTCTCCTGGACTCCTTTCCCCCTCAGACTGGCCTCCCAGGGGATCCTGTCCATCAAGTTCCCTGGGTCAAAGTCTGCTTTTCTGAAGTCCAGGGTCCTTACTCTGCTGGTCTCCTTCCTTCCTTTCTTCAGGATCCTAAACTCTTATCGTTTTGTGGTTACTGCTGCCCAAGTTGCCCTCCACTTCTGCATTCCCCACCAAGTCTTCCCTTTTTGTGAGCAGCAGATCAAGGAGAGCATGACCCCTAGTTGGCCTCTCCAACACCTGCACCAGGAAGCTGTCCCCAAAAATCTCCTGGATTGCCTGTGCACTGCTGTATTGCCCTCCCAGATGTCAGGGTGATTGAAGTTAGTTGCAGGGGCCTGAAGAGTACTCTAACTGTAAACAAAGGGCCAGATCTAAAGGGAAAAATGACTTATGTGTAATGTATGTAAAACAGGATTTAGGCAGTTTTAAATACACAAGTCTAAAACTGAGTTCCCAACTGTCCTTCTCTCACACAGCCCAGCAGTCCTGGAGGCTCCTAAACCTGTCACATGCCTTTCTTTATGACCTGGGAGTTCCCTAGGGGGCTGCTATCGTGCTTCTACATATTCCCAAAACTGCTCCAGCCAGACAAACTAGGTACTTAATTGCTGCCCAAACCTATTCAGAATCTGGAAACTAAAATGATATTTAAATCCCGGAAAGGGCCTAATTCAGTAGTTCAGAGCAGGTCTAACGCACTTCCAAAACAGAAGTAGACTCAAGGATCCCAAGTAGATGTAAGTGCCTCCCTGAATCCTTAACTCAGGCACCTGAAATCTGGAGTGATATTCGAGTCCAAATACACCCTACCTGGCTTAAGGCAGCTGCTATGTAGGTCTTTTTGGATCACCTTTCTGAGAGCCCGGTTATTCACATAGACTGTTTATGGAATGTAAGCAATTTACTCTGGATGCTGGTTTCCACCTAGGATCAGGCATTCAAAAGCTGGTCACTGCAATGACTAATTGGCCCCTATGCCCTTTATAGTCCCCTATATCCCTTATTCTATCTAACCCTAAGCACTACGTTAAATTTTGTTTTAATTAAAATATATTTACAAATTCTAACATGAACACTGTTTCCCAAGTCCAGACGGCTACAGAAATGAATGCAGCTCCCTTTTATCTACACATTATAGTAAATATGATCCTCTATCAGACTGTTCCAAAAACTGAACAGAACAAGGTTTTCTAAAAACCTTGGTACTGCTGAAGGGCTCTTCAAAATATAGTTATTGTATATCACATGTTGATATTTTATCTTTTACCAGCTTTTAGTGAAGTTAATATTTGCTAATGGTGTGAGATTGACAGCCTTGGAGGATAACCTTTTCTCTCTCTCTCTCTCTCTGTGTCACACACAATTGGTGCAGCATGAGCAGTGACAGTACAAGCTTCTTTGTGCGACCCTACAAAGGTGTATTACGTTGATTGACTCAAATGAAAAAAACTCTTAAGAATGAAGAAGTAATTCAATCACTATAGCAAAGTGAACCTTGGCATCTGCTAAAGCTGTTCAAAAGAGTCCACTTAATTCTAACTGCATTAGTGTTTGTATGTGTGGTAGACTGTTCACTATGATCCCAATGCTGATACATTTATTCACACTTGAGTAGCACTGAGTAGCATCTCACTAAAGGCAATGAAACTTCGCAAGAATGAAAGTGCCATTCATTGTGAGTATGAAGCATTCAAAATGTCTTTGTTTGTATGGACTTCTCTCAAAATTGTAAACACGATAATAATTTTATAGTTATTTTCTGTTATTTTTAATAGCATAACTTGCACTGCCATTGTTTCATGTTGACATTGTAAGCAGGACTCAGGATCTGAAATTACATATTAGCTGGTCTCACATTATAATGCCATACAATTGTATATGGTTTCCATAGATATGAATTATAATACTTTTGATGTGAAAGTGCCAAAGGGTTATTTTTCTGTGCAACATATAATACTTCTGATATCCAGTATTATTGCAGTAGAGTAAGAAATCAAAAAGAAAAAAAGAATAAAACAGCTGTAGAATGCACCAAATATTAAAACTCATATAAACTGTACTGTAAGTGGATAATGAGAGCAAAATTCCTTTGTCCTAAAATCAAAATAAATAAAGTAGTCATATCAAACCTTGAAATAATAACTCTTGAAAATTCTGCTACAGGTTTATGGAAGCTCTTTTGTTCCTGGTTACTGAACAGTTATTTGCTTTCTACTACTTAGTGATGGTGATACATAAAGGATTAAATGATACTAAAATAGAAGATTAAAAAACATGTTGTCCCAAGATAAGCAATAAACATGCATGAATTTTCAATCACCAACTTCTACCAAAGAAATCAATCCCTATGTTTTGTTCAGAAGGTTCCATTCCCATTTATATTAATTTTAGATTTTCCAGTGTATAAGCTTGGATCTCTATGAATCATTAAGTATATAGTTTACTGAACAGAAGATTATAAAAAAAAATAATTGGTTAGTTGTACCACTGGCATTTCACAGATATATTAATGGATATTTCAGTTCTATTGTTCCTTTGTAAACATTGTGATACACATATATATATATATATATATATATATATATATATATTTTTTTTTTTGTGTGG
>NW_005842793.1:33717-36988 GCF_000455745.1 Alligator sinensis
TTGTTCTGTGGTATATTTTAATAAGATTGTAACAGGCTTACAAATCTTTGCAATAAAATTATGATACTTTTTTTTATTTCTAACCTTTGACCTTTGAATATAATGGTATCATAACAGCGTCTAGAGACTTGAACTGATATCATTTTATGCCATACCATTACGCTGATTTCTACAGCATGGGTAGCTGATTGGTTTCATTCGGGTATTAGCTTTACGGGAAATTTCAATGGTAATCAACTTAAGGTTTTGGATATTTTGCCCTCCTTTAATGGTTCTGCCCTTTCCTTAGTTTTATATTTAATTTTCTAAATACATTTTAATTGTCAATCTCTAAACCAGAGTTGTGCCGCTCCATTTTGTCCCTTGTTCTAGATGTTGTGAAAAGTATTGGCTCCTCATTTCCAAAACCTTTGTAGTCCTGAGGTTTTATTGCAGATTATCTTGCTGACAGTAGATCATTTACCACCAAGGTAATATTTGGGATGCAGTTCTTCATGATAACTTGTATTGTAATTGGATCTCTACAGACCTCTATAGAAATTGTTTTGGCATTAGAATCACACCTCATAATGAGATTTTTATAGATTCATACTGAAAATGTTTGACACCATAATGAGGTGTAGATAACAGCTGCATTGACATCTCACTGAGAACAGAGTAATTATGTTAACCCTGGTTCTAGTTAATGGGAAATTAGCATATTAAAACAATTTCAGTCTTAAAAAGAGAAAATAATCTAAAAATTACACAAATGTTTTAAAACTCTCCATTAGAACTTGTATTAAACCTGAAAAATACTTTCCTGTGCCTAAATATTAGATATATGTATATCTAATGAAAGGAAGCATGTTTCTTTAAAGAACCCAGTAGTTGGATGGACTGTGCATGTCTGTGAGAAGGCTCTAAAGACCTGTATTCATTTTGCAAGCAACCAAGAATTTATTGCAGATTTAAAATAATGTTATTATTTTAATCTATTGTGTTTGATACAACTGAAAGTCACTTCCCCCCCTTATAATTATATATAATTATAAGTTTTTATAATTAGGCTACCATACTTTTTTAAAATTCTGTAGCCTGTGGCCAAACAATACATGGCTGTTTTTCTTAGATATCACAAGCTTAGCAGAATCAGGCTGGGAAAATACTTGGATAGGAGATTTCCTAGGGTTTACAAGGAGTGTCATTAGTGATTCAAGAGGTGACACTTTTCTCTCTGAATTAGTACTGAACTAGTCTGTGACATCAGTTCAGTATGGTCTTCTCTTCTCCAAACTAAACAAGCCAGTTCCCTCAGCTTCTCCTCATAAGTCTTATGTCCCAGCCCCCTAACCATTTTCATTGCCCTCCACTGGATTCTCTCCAATTTGTCCACATCCTTTCTATAGTGGGAGGCCCAAAGCTGGACACAGTACTGCAGATGTGACCTCCCCAGTGCTGAATAGAGGGTAATAATCACATCCCTCGATCTGCTGGCAATGCTCCTATTAATGCAGCCCAGAATACTGTTAGCCTTCTTCACAGCAAGGCCACACTATTGACTCATATTCAGCTTATCCACTGTTGTTGCCACGTCATTTTCTGTAGCGCTGCAGTCCCCAGCATGGGACTATTTCATCCTAAGTGCAGGAATTTGCACTTTTCCTTACTGAACTTTGTGGGATTTCTTTTGGTCCAGTCCTCCAATTTGTCTAGGTCTCTCTGAATCCTAACCCTACTCTCCAGTGAATCTGCTACTCCTTCCAGTTTGGCGTCATCCACAGACTTGCTGAGGAGGGTGCACTCCATCCCATCCTCTAGACACCTGAAATGATCTATATACAAGACTCACCCCTGCAATTAGATGCACATGCTGGAACTCTCCAGCACAGAGCAACTGGAAGGACTGAGCCTAGAACATACCTTCTTCAGGTTCTAAAACGCTTTGGAAACCTCCAAGATGAAAAATACTATCAATGCAAGATGTTGTTATCATCCCTGTTTCCAGTGGTAAACGTGGAAGTCAACATGGCTTTGTTCACTACCATTTTTCTGCGTTTGTAATAGAGAAGTTGCAGTGAAAATAGTGCTCCACGTGTCACATCCTTAGTGAAATCAACACCAGACCCTCTTGTACCAGCACTCAGATACCACTATAAGTAGACATTATTAAGTCAGACACTCTTATGAGCAAGAGTCATCCTTACTTTTCTAGCAAGGATTAGAAAACTGTAGCTGCAACCTCATCACAAGTCATTTCAACTACAGATGGATTATTACCTCATCACAAGTAATTAGGGCTGCATTACAAATTGGAAGGGTCACAAGACAGTACATTCTCTCACAGACCCAGAGGGAGGCAGCCTTCCATCTTCAGCTCCCTCTGTGTGAAAATGAAGTTTCTTTCCTACCTACGGGGACCTTTTACCATCTTGTACCCAGAGGTGACCCGAGCAGGGTGTGGGGCCCGGGCCAAACCAGCCTGTGCAAGGCCCTGTCCCTGGACATGAGGCAGCCGGTGGCGGATTCAGTGGTGTGGGGCCAAGCAGCAGGACATGAAGCCGGTGGCAGCGCCGAGTCGCTGCAACTGCTCTGCCCGGCTCTGTAGGGCCCCCCCAAAGCGCGGGGCCTGGAGTGGTCGCCCCGATTCACCCCCCCCTAGGGACAGCCCCGCTTGTACCGTCTGTACTTTCCCCAGAGCCTGACCAAGTGATCCCAAAAGCTTGCAGAAAAGGACAATTTTCCAGCTGGTCTAACAACAGGTATCATGCGGGAAAAAGTGTTCTAGTTACTTTGTACGTCTACATTTCCTAATGGCAGCTCCCGCCATGGCTTTCCTTGAGCCTTGGACACTCAGCAAGTTGAAAACCTGACAAGAACAGCACGACTTCAAGCCCCCTCGGAGGCACCCGACAAGAACATGCCCCAAGCCCCCTCGGAGGCACTGCTGCCCGGCGGGCTCCGTCCTGCAGCCTCGGAGGAAACATCCCCGAGGGCAGCAGGGAGGGGGCCTGGAGACGAGATCCTGCGGCCGCACAGGTGCAGACGGCGGGCACCCTCCCTCCATCGCGGCGAGAGCGGCGGCTCGCCCGCCCGCCCGCGGCGGGGAGAACAATGCTCGGGTTTCCCGGGCGGCCGCGGGGACGAGGGACAGCGCCGCTCCTTGCGCTTGCTTTTGGCCCCGCCCCGCCGCGCAGAAGACAGGGGAGGAGGCCCCGCCCCCGCCCCGTACAGGCTGGGCCCGCCCCCCGGCGGGGGGGGGGGGGGCCTGGGGACCGGGGGGAGGGGGGGC
>NW_005842793.1:37236-38832 GCF_000455745.1 Alligator sinensis
GAGGGAGACGAAAGGCGGGGCTGCCCCCAGGAGGAGCTGAGGGCGGGCGTCGGGGCCGGAGCTGCCCCTGCGGCGCCTGTCTCGAAAGTTTGCCCGCTGGTCGGGGCAGCAGGGAGGGCTTCTCTTCCTGCCTCTGGTCCCGGCTCGATTCCAGCTGGTGGGGTGGTCGGAGCCTAGAAAATGAGGGCTGGAAGGGACCTCGTGGGTGCAGTAGGCGGGGCTGCCCCCAGGAGGAGCTGAGGGCGGGCGTCGGGGCCGGAGCTGCCCCTGCGGCGCCTGTCTCGAAAGTTTGCCCGCTGGTCGGGGCAGCAGGGAGGGCTTCTCTTCCTGCCTCTGGTCCCGGCTCGATTCCAGCTGGTGGGGTGGTCGGAGCCTAGAAAATGAGGGCTGGAAGGGACCTCGTGGGTGCAGTCGCCTGCTCAGAGCAGACGCGAGGGTTCACGTGTGCTGGGAGGACAGGGATGATCCTGTCTCAGGCGGGCGATCGGGCTAGGTGAGCTCCGGGGGCCTCTTGCAGCCCGGCTTCTCTGGGATCCTGTGATGGTGACAGCTGCTTGAGACCGCGCGGTGCCATCTCTCGCAACAGTCAGCTTGATAAATCCTGGCTGAAAAAAACCAACCCTCCCCGGAGCTGGTGGGGAATCCTAATGCTTGTGGAATGCAGGGAAACACGAATCGTTTTTTTCAGAGCATTGAGAAGACTTTATATGAACCATATGGCTCATATAATGTGCTATATGCACTTCATTTTCTGCAGCTCTCAAAATAAAAATCTCCCACTGTTGATGCTGTACATCACAGCTAGTGGTTATGTTTTAGGATTTATACTTTCCCCAGTGACAAGTTGCCTTGTAGAGCCAAATTTATGAGTTGTTTTTCTTGTAGAGTCCTCCTGTTAGTCTCTTTATTCAATGGGAGGACCATTACTCTCAGTGTTCACATATGTGTACCATCTCACAGCTATCACCTATCTTGGCTTGCCATGTGGGTATATCCTTGTGAATATAAACATGCAGTATGTAACTGTGCTACACAGAACTTTAAAATCTTAGTTCCTTCTATTTTGCAATTTAAAGTGTGATCCTGGAGAAAGTATTTTCTGCTTCTTTTCTAATATAAGATGTGTAGGTATTTATTTAAATTATGTAATAGCAGATCTCTTGTTTAATGGAACTTGCTGGTGGCTATGATTTTGAAACGCAGAAGAAGTAGCTCAATCCTTCAGCCTTTCCTCATAGGACTTAATTATCAATAAAACTAATATACATGAGGAAAGACAAGAGGATTGGACTGATGAACTCCTCTCAGATAATGCAGAGAGGCGCATTTGACCCATAAGAAAACAGGAGAGAGAGAAGATGCCAGTGAGGTCGCTGGGTTTGAAAGATGAGAGGAAGATTACTTTGTAGGAAAGTGGGGACGTCTTGCAAGACTAACGGGTGGTATGAAGCAGAGAGTAAAGAGAGAGAAACGGAATGTGTAAGAAGATTGGAGACAGCATAGACAAAAGCTGGGAGAGAGATGAAGAGAGAAGTGGCTTTGAGTATTAGGAAGATTATATAGAGCACATATTTAAATTGACTGATTTAGGAAAGA
>NW_005842793.1:38863-40121 GCF_000455745.1 Alligator sinensis
AGTGAGATGTGAAGAGGACTAAGTAGACCTTGCAAAGATGATCAGTGCGTATTCCAGGATTTTCTCTGTTGCTTATAGAGAGGAAAGGATTAATTTTTGTATTATAAGTGAAGAAATAATGGGATTTACTATTGCCTAGAATTGAAGGCTATAGAGAAGAAAGAGCATTAGAGTGGAATACGTTAGTAGATAGAGAGGACAGTGGAGTTATCAAGCTCATTAAAGAAAGGAGGATAGGTAGGAAAAGAGAACTTTAGTGTCAGTTTATCCATTAGCTTTGTATCTATAAATCAAGGAATAAGTTAATTTCATTATCATTTGAACAAAGAAGGTATCCCTTTATCTTTCGCATTTTACAGGGTAGAGATTCACCTTATAGACTAGCTGAATCAGAGATGCATAAACATTCATGAGCAAGAGCTTACTTCATGTGATGTTAATGCATCCTGATTTAGTTACTCTGTAAGGTGCATTTCTACCCTGTCTTCTGCCTGATGTCAGACTAACATAGCTAACTACTTTTCCAGGGGGTCATGGATTTTGAGGGGTATACACTTTGATTTTCATTGTGTTAATGAGAGTGTTAGTCTGTCAATCATGGATGTTATTTCTAGGTCTCCTGATAGCTCACTGTTAATACCTTGAGCAAGTTACTTCTTTCTGGGCATGTCTGCATGTGAAATTAATTTGATGCAAAAAAACTCCTGTGCAATCTGCACTGGATTTTATTGCCCCTGAGTGTGGCATTTACACATGCACCTGGAATTGCAGCACACTCAGCCAGGGCAGCACAGCCCTGGCTGGCAGAGGGCCAGGGGGGTCAGTTTGCAAGCCTGGAGCTGCTCTGCCCTGGCTCAGCATGCTAGGGAGAGGCTGGCTGGGGCATAAGGGTGCTACAGTGCAGGGCTAGCTGGCAGGCAGCCCTGCACTGTAGCACCCTTGTGCCCCAGTCATCCCTGGTCACCGTCTACACGTGCATGTCAGCAGAGTAAATAACTCTGCTAGAGATGCACCAATACATCATTCTATATCGTATTGCCACCAATAAAAGGAAAACAGACATTATCAGCAAGCAGGGTTTTTTTTGGCTGACGTGGATGATAATGTAGCTGATAAATGCCGCGTGCATGCATGCAGCCACAGCATGCACGTGTCCAGCCCAGCAGCTTGGAGAGTAGCATCTGGCTGGTAAGTCTGTTGGGGGGATGGGGGGAATGTGCCCAGTCAGGATGGGGTGGGGCACCAGACAGCTGCGAGC
>NW_005842793.1:40131-40400 GCF_000455745.1 Alligator sinensis
GGCCCTGGGGTACTTCCTGCTACTGCACGCACCCCTGGGGGAGGTATGGGGGCATGTGTCCCCCAGATCTGTGTGTGGGGCAAGGGTGGGCTGTGGGCTAGGGCTGGAGGTGGCACTGGGCTTTTCCCAGGGCAGGGGGGGGCTGGGCTGGGGCTGTACTTGGGATGGGTGGTGCTGGGAAGGGGGGCTACGGGTCTCCCATAGCCCCACTCCTAGCACTGCTGGCATCTAACCCAAGCGTAGCCCAGGCCCAGGCCCCCCACGCTGGG
>NW_005842793.1:40509-47739 GCF_000455745.1 Alligator sinensis
GTATGGCTCGCTAATAATTGGTCATCGGTATTGGCCCAAAAGATCTTTATTGGTGCACCTTTATGTTCCACCATAGAATAGTACTTGTGTTGGGCAGTACTATCCTACAGCAGGGTTAATTAGTTTACTCCAATCTAATAGCACCACTCATGTAGATGGTGATGCTTTACTGCAGAGCTAATTAGGCAACTCCACTGTAAGCATCTTTTGTGGATGTGCCCTCTGTGTTACTTCCCTTATCTGTAAACTGGAAGCAATAGGCAGGGTGGTGAACCTGAGGCATGTATGCCATGAATGGTGCAGGCAGCCTGTGTGTGGCACTCAGTATACAGGGAAAGTGACTGGCAGCACAGCAGTCTATAGGGCAAGAAACAGAAAGAGTAGGATATTTGGCATGGAGCAGAAAGTGGAGCAGCTGATCAGGCAAGGAGCAGAAAGCAGAGCATGAAGGATAGGGGCTAACTTGTGTACATGCCTGCCAAAAAGAGGATATGCCTGTTGTAAGGTAGTTTGCAAATTAGTTTCTTATAAAGATAGAATAAGGTAGATAGAATAAGAGAAAGAAAACATGAAGGATCATCTACTAGTAAAATGAAGCCATGCAGTCTCTCTCGATGGCCCTGTTGGTAGTGACTGGAAAAGTCATAGAAAAATTATTAGCTCTAGGGGAGGAGAAATAAATTAGTTTCTGCTCAGATTCATGTGGTTGTGATCACTTTCAGTTGTTTACATTCCAGTTTATAGCTATCTTAAGTGGTCATTTTCTGCAATCATTTATAATCACAATATAAAAAAAATTGACTGGTCTTACATCTTTGGTTATCCAGCATCAATTGGAAAAACTGGAACAAATGGAATAAATACACCCACCAGTCTTACAACCAGTCTTCTACCCAGATGAAGAGGAATGTTTTAGCAATATGAACAAGGAAACCAAATCCAGACACCAGGGTCCTTATGGGCAAGTGTCTTGCTGAGAAGCCTTGCCCTTGAAACTCTAGTTCCTCGGCCAGTGGGAACTGCAGCAGTACTGCACGATATTGGATTAGTGCAGGAATTAGTTGTGTGAGGTAGATTTTCTCTGCCTTTAAGTCATTAGTTCAGATGCACCATTGGTTGGTAGTGACTGCAAGTTCTCGCACATTTGCTTTCAGGAAGTCCATTAAATGAATTTGGCCATAACTCACTTCTCAGTAGACAGATGTGTGCATCAGAATATCTTCTTAATTGCATGAGTGCGTAAGTGGCACTACTGATGCTCTTGTTAATCCCAGCACAGGGTAAACACCAAACAGACCTCTCTTGTGTCCCATCTCTAAACTCATTCTCACTAGGGCAGGAGCACATCTTGAGCTTGGTTGGAAGTTTTTTTGGGGGGAGGGAGGGCTCGCTTGGAAGATTGCTTTGGGGGTGTGTGTGTCCTCACTTGGAAGTTTTGCTCTGTGTGTGTGCTCGCTTGGAAGATTGCTCTGTGTGAGTTGTGTGTGTGTGTGCTTGCTTGGAAGATTGCTGTGAGTATGTGGGCTCGCTTGGCAGTTCTGCTCTGTGTGTGTGCGCACGTGCGCTTGTAAGGTTTGGGGAAGGGCGTATCTGTTTTGTAGCTTGGTAGCCATAGTTGCTAACCTTATACTTTATTCTAAAAATGTTAATAGATGAAACTTTGTCCTTTACTATCATTTTTGGTTTCATCAGTTGCTTCATTATCTGTTTAAATAAGGTCTTTACCTGAAAACAAGAAAGAATTGGGCTTGTGATACCCGATCCCACAAGATGTTGAAGATGACTAGGATACTAGATTTCTCTTCATGGGATGCTGATGCTCTCTAGGTGTAGCTGGTTCCAATATGGAGGGCCATGTAAAGCCTTTTCCAGCATGCTGTGAAAGCAGTTTAGAGGCTTTTTTACTCTGACACAACATTGTAACTGTTAAACATGGGCCAGTCAGACAGTATCTCAATTTAATTTTAAGGGTAGACTTTTTGTATGTATTGCTGAATATAACCACTTAGAATTGCTGATTGATCCACATGAGAACTGGAAAAGGCTTAAAAATAGAATCTGTGAATTTCCAGAAATGACATATGTTCCAAGAACCTGAAAAAAGGCTTTCAGAAACTCTAATAAAATACATTTTTGTATGTTAGTGGGATGCAGAATAAAGTGAGTATGAGCCTGTCTCTGTATAATTAACTATTTATTCCTAGCTCATAAATTATTATACACTAGCTCATGTGTAGACACTGATAGTGTTAATTCTAGTGTTTTATAATTGTCTAAAAAGAATAGTCAAGAAAAGACAGCATCCAGATATGGAAGAGTTCTCCCATAATAAGCATCCCTCAACAGGGATTCAGTGTCAGTGTCAATAGTATGAAGTGAAACCCCTTCTCAAGTATTTTGTCATGAATAAAACAACATTAAGAATTGTAAATTAAAGCATTGGACTCTCACTAGGAAATCATTTTTTTAATCTTATCTTTTGAGAAGTTGCTTTAAATTTAATAGTTATTTACAAAGACAGTAAAATATCTGTTTTAATTTCTAATTAAATATGTAAAATGTAGGATGTTTTCACTGAAGTCTAAAATGCATTCAGACAATTTCTGCTTGATTTAAAATGTTAAAATAAGTGTAAAACCGTGTTCTATAGTATACATCCTAATAGATTTTATTTTATACAGACTTTTCTGGGAAATTTAAGGTTAAATATTTAAATTTGATAATTAATTTACTTTTTTTATCGTTAGGAACTCTGGCTATAGTAAAGATTTTTTTTTAATCTCTGTCAGTCTAGGAGAAGAGATGGGAAGGAGTAAATAGGAAAGTTGCCCCTAATCATCTGCTTAGAATTTTATTTTTACTGTGGGGTTTGTTGTTTGCAAGGATCACATTAATTATACCACCCAAAGCAACTTATCATAGATGGGACAAATTTTGACTCAGGCTGTTCATTGTCCATGAAACTAAATTTAAAATGCTCCTCCATTACATGATTAAACATGGAAGTAGCTCCCTGGGGATTTTTAGGGAGATGGGATGGGGATAATGATATGTTAGCATGATTTCATTGAATTAGTTCTTTGGAAAGTAATTAAGTGAGATTGCCCACACTCCATTACTTTCAATGAGTAAAATTTGACATGGTCCATCATTTTCTTGTCTTCCTTTGAAATGACCTATTATTGAATAAATATAATCTGCTTGTACAAAATCTTGTATCAGAAATCTCTAGCAATGTTTTCTAATACTGTATAATATGGAAACCAATTACCTTCTTGAGTTTTAAATCTGAAATAAACATCTGGTGGTAATATACAATTTGCATTCATTAATGGTACAGCTACTATATTTGCTTGCAAAATTATGTAAATCTCTGCTGGGCAGGAGGGAAATAAAGTATTTTCTATGTTTAATTATACCTTTATAATCTGGCAGGCTACAAATTTGCGTTTGAAATAAATTCCTACTTGCACGTGCCATTTCACACTCAATAAATATCAAAGCTGTCTGGGCATCATATTTTGTGTTTGAAGTACTTTTCAGCATTCTCTAGAGCCAAATTTTCAAAGCCTAGGTTTCTAAATTTGGACCCATATCTTGGTTGGTCGAAAATAGACACATATGTGTGTGTAGCTAGAGGAGAGAGGTAAATTTAGGTTTAGAGCTTGTTAAGTATTTATGAATAATTTTTACAAATATTGGTATTACATTGCTTGAAAATTTTCAAATTTCAGTCTATTTTTTTCTAAAACACTTTCGAAACCTGAAATTGCTAGCTGCAATTTTTTTACACAGGATATGGATGGGGGACAGATGACATATGAGAAGCCAGTACTTTTAATACCACACTTAGTAAGAATATTACATTCTTCCTTTGCCAGCAAAGTGAAACTATATATAGGTCTAATGAGCTAAAGAAAGAGCCCTAAATAGTGAACTCCCAAATTCAGAAGCTGCTTTGAATCTTTTCTGTAAAAGTACGATCAACTTTTCTGAATAATTCATTGCCGGTCCCAGCAAGAATGTCTGTCAGTTTTTACTCCCAGCCCTGAACTGAACACACAGTTCAAAGCATGTTAATAGGTTGGTCTTATAGGCTTTGGCATGCACTGTACACCAGGGAGGGAGAGAGCCTGATGGCAGGTTAGAGATAAGAGTGAGGTCTAATACAGGATAGGTTTTCTGGCTTGCCTGGATAGCTCACTGGGGGCAAGAAGGACTTTATCTGAACTGATAGGAACCTAAAAAAAATCAGATGTTGTACAGATTCAGGCTAGTTTTTATTAGAACAATTTTTCTAGCTCTGTTTGTCACAGCATTGTTATATTTCTGTATTTTTTTTTTTTTACATGTAGCCCACAATTATAGGTCACTGACAACTGTGGGTGTTCGTCTGAAAAATCAGGCTGCTTTTATATATGCCCCTAAATCTGAATTCTGGAACACAGTTTGAGCCAGGTTTTATTCATGACTCATATGTCCACATTGAATAAAACAAATGGACAGAACCCAAACACCATTTTTTTTATAAGATGACTTTTCTTACCCAAAGGTAACCCAATGCAAATAGCTGTTAGGGGCAGGATTCTAGCCCCTGACCAAAGTCGGTGGGAATTTTGCCACTGGCTTTACTAGCCTTGGGATTCACCTTCTGAAGTCAGTGGTAAAACTCCCACTGACATTTAGGGCCAGGTTTCCACCCAGAATTTCCAGTCTTTCTTGATGACAATACATACCACTGTGTTTCAGCTAGATGGGCGCTTTACATTTTACTTCCTGTCCTGAACAGCTGCTGTGTATCATCCCAGAAGTTGCTGTGTGTCAATGTGGAAGGAAGTGATATCCTCTGTGTATCGCTATTTAAAATATTTTGGAATTCATTAGGATGAAAAGTTTTAATATTCCCCTTGTAGAAAAGCACTTTAACATAAGCTTACATGCTCTATCCTGAATAGAAGTGCTTTTCTGAATTGTTGTATGGTAAGTGCAGGGGTGGTGAGAAAACACTTCTTTTCCTTTAAAAGAAAAAAAGAAATGCACTTGATTTATGATGTTAATTGTTACTTTTTAAACCATTTATATTACGTATTTACTTTTATTTGTAAAGATATTAAGCTCTTAGTAATGATGCTCCTGTCTTCTTTTAGCATGATACTTATTCTATAGTAACTGCAATTCTGTCTTTAGCAAGAGGTGAGGAGATGGCCAAGTTTTTAATATAGATTATGGAGTTTATGATATAACAGATGTGGAATTTTGAAAATTTGCTGTGTATTATCTTGAGAAGAGAGCATTAATAATGCAAATAAGTCAATTTGGGGCTTTGATTGAACCTAAGCGGTAATTCTGTTGGTCCAAAGACTTGAATCAAAATTATTTTTCAGTAACTGGTGCATCCTACTGAAGATGGGCTTTGTGATGGAAAATGAAGAATGGTTTCATGTACAGCAAAGAGTCATGGGTTAGACCAGGGGTTTTCAAGCTTTTTTTAGTCTAAGTACCCCCAATGGCTGGACACTGAGCACGGTGGGGTGTGAGATTGCACGTGGCCGGACACCAAGCGGGGAGGTGGGGACAGTGCACAGGTGGGCGGGGACAGAGTGCCACCACCTCCCAGAAGGGCCAGGGCGGGGTGAGGGCAGCAGTGTCCCTCTGCAGGGTGGGGAAGCTCACCGGCCTGGTGGGTAAGGGCAGTTGCCACGATGTGCAAGCTTCCCCACCCTGCGTAGGGGTGCCGCTGCCCTCACCCTGCCTTAGCCCTGCTCCTGGGAGGTGGCGGTGCTCCGTCCCTGCCCACCCGATCGTACTCTCTAGGAGCAGTCCAAGTACCCCCAGGGGCATGCGTATCCCTGGTTGACAACCCCTGGGTTAGACTGAATTATATCCCAGTTCTACAAAACAGATTTACAGAAACTTAGGGTTGGAAGGGACCTCAAGAGGTCATCTAGTCCAACCCCCTGCTCAAAGTAGACCATCCCCAACTAGATCGTCCCAGCCAAAGCTTTGTCTAGCTGGGTTTTGAAAGCTTCCAAGGATGGAGCTTTCACCACCTCTCTGGGTAGCCTGTTCTAGTGTTTCACTACCCTCCTAGTGAGAAAATTCTTCCTAATATCTAACCTAAACTTCCCTTGCTGCAGCATAACACATGAAACATTTGAAGTTGTGCCTAACCCCATGAATGTTAATGGGACTGTCTGAGCATAGCAGTCTACTTAGCCAGTATATATGGTAAGAGTGAGGCCTTGTTGTATAGCTCTTTACGTCCATCACTGTTTCTAAAGTCACTTCCAGTCCATGGCCTGCCAGTCCATGGTCACTTTTGGTCTGGCAGCCAACCCTTCGCTGCCCAACACTGGGCCACGGCCCAGGGGTTGGGAAATTCTGGTCTAAAAGGCTGTTAGACTAAGAATATTATATAAAATTAGAAGAAAATTTTCATAGATACTCCATCAGTTCTGTTTCCAAACAATTTCCAGTTGTATACAATAGAAAGGTTATTTAATTCACATTGGTGACGCATAGAGGGTAGGTGCACGTGCACGTGCACCCCCTGAGTGTGATGGTGCACCCCCTGCCTGATCCCTGCTGGCAGCGTCTGTGGGTGGTTGTTGGCACCCCCCCCCCTCTGCCGACAGCGCAGGCAGTGTCTGCGGAAGCTCCTCACTTACCGCTGCCACTGTTGCGCTTCTGCCGCCACCAGCACTGCCGTGCCCCCCCCACACCCTCCCCAGCTGCTGGGGGCACATGTCGTTCATGTTAATTCAGTTACTCTTGGGCTTCTTCCAGTATACTGCATAACTTAGGCCCCTGGCAGACTTAAGACATAATTAATCGGTTAATTGTGTCTTAAATAGTAATGCAGACACACGTTCATTCGTTCATTTAATGGCATGATAAAACAGGGAATAAGCCGGAAAACTGCTACACAAAAATGTGTAATAAATTTGTGGTTGGTTACCATCACACCGAGGACTATATCTCAGTTGGTCGGGGCTGCAGGGGGGCGGTCAGAAAGGCCAAGGTGGAGATGGAACTGGAACTAGCTACCTGGATCAAGGACAACAAGAAGTCCTTTTTTAAATACACAGGGGGTAAAAAGAAGGTACTAGGTAATGTGGGGTCTCTGCAAGACACGCTAGGAAATCTGGTCGTCACACCAGACAGCAAGGCTAACCTACTTAACAATTTCTTTGCCTCCATTTTTCTGAGCAGGGACTGGGTCACCCCCCC
>NW_005842793.1:47813-62549 GCF_000455745.1 Alligator sinensis
TGGGGGGACTGGACGTATTTAAATCGGCTGGGCCTGACGATCTCCACCCCAGAGTGCTGAGGGAATTAACAGAGGTCATTGCAGGATGCCTGGCATGGCTTTACAAGCACTCTTGGTGCTCTGGTGTGGTGCCAGAGGACTGGAAAAGGGCCAGTGTGGTTCCCATTTTCAAAAAAGGTAAGGAGGACGACCCAGGAAACTACAGGCCAGTTAGTCTTGCCTCGATCCTGGGTAAGCTTTTTGAGAGAGTTATCCTGGCGCATGTCCGCGAGGGCAGCAGGGGTGGTTATGCTTAGGGGCAACTAACACAGGTTCATTAGAGGCAGGTCCTGTCAGACCAACCTGGTGGCCTTCTATGACCAGGTCACAAAATCCTTAGACTCAGGGGTAGCAGTGGACGTAGTCTTTCGGGACTTTAGGAAGGCCTTCATCACTGTCTCTCACCCCATTCTCATTAAAAAACTAGGAGACTGTGGCGTCGACACCTACACAGTCAAATGGGTCACTAAGTGGCTGGAGGGCTGCACCCAGAGAGTGGTGGTGGACGGGTCTTATTTGACCTGGAGGGATGTGGGCAGTGGGGTCCCCCAGGGCTCGGTCCTCAGGCCCTCACTGTTCAACATCTTCATCAGCAACTGGGACGAGGGGGTGAAAAGCACCCTGTTCAAATTCGCAGATGACACTAAGATGTGGGGGGATGTGGGCACGCTAGAAGGGAGGAATAGGCTGCAATTGGACCTAGGCAGGTTATAGGGGTGGGTGGATGAGAACAGGATGGGTTTCAACGCTGACAAGTGCAAGGTGCTGCACCTGGGGAGGAAGAACCAGCAGCATACCTACAGGCTGGGGACCTCCCTTCTCGACAGTGCAGAGGCAGAAAAGGATTTTGGAGTCGTTATTGATGCCAAAATGAACATGGGCCGACAGTGTGGAGACGTGGTTAGGAAGGCCAAGTGTACCTTGTCATGCATCCACAGATGCATCTCAAGCAGGTCGAAGGAGGTGATCCTCCCCCTCTATGTGACACTGGTCAGGCCACTGTTGGAGTACTGCATCCAGGTCTGGGCGCTGTACTTCAGGAGGGATGTGGACAACGTGGAGAGGGTCCAGAGGAGGGCCACCCACATGATCAGGGGTCAGCAGGGCAGGCCCTACGAGGATAGGCTAAGCGACTTGAACCTGTTCAGCGTCCACAAGAGAAGGCTGAGGGGGGGATCTAGTGGCTGTTTACAAACTAGTCAGAGAGGACCAGCAGGCATTGGGAGAGTCCCTGTTCCCCCAAGCACTACCAGGAGTGACAAGAAATAACGGTCACAAGCTGGCTGAGGGTAGATTCAGGCTAGATATCAGGAGGCGCTACTTCACAGTCAGGGTGGCTAGGATCTGGAACCAACTTCCAAGCGAAGTGGTGCTGGCTCCTACCCTGGGGGGCTTTAAGAGGAGGCTAGACGAACACCTTGCTAGGGTCATTTGACCCCAGTACTCTTTCCTGCCATGGCAGGAGGTCAGACTTGATGATCTGTCAAGGTCCCTTCCGACCCTACAACTATGAAACTATGAAACACCATATATTGAACACATGGGCAGCACCAAAGCCTGCAAGAGCTCCAGTATCTCCTAAGGCTGGGAGCTCCTACCAGCTGATTTGTGGTCCCAGCTATGGGAGCACATGGAGCCAAGGACTTCCTCTACACCGGCAGTAGAGCTTGATTGGGATCTGATCCTTCAATCACGCCTCCTCCCAAGCCATGTGGCACAGCAGGAGGCATGATTGTTTGGATCATGGGTCAGATCCCATTGAGCGTTTAATGAAACACCCATCAGTGGCCTTATCGTGGTGTTAGAAAAAATAGGTTAAAAAACATTAGATAGCTTTCTAGCTTCCTTTTACAGTGCACACTTTTGGATTAATATGTCAGAAGTTATGTACTCACCATACATAATATGGAATTAAATGCTCGAATATGGAACTGCAAAATATGGCCATGGTTCATGTTATTTAGCTATGTTGTAATTAAAATTCAATAGTTTCTGTTGCAAGCTGAGGAAAACAGTTTAATTCAAATAGATACCTTTTATGCTCAAAGATTTTAATATCTAAATGCATATTCTATAGAAATTCTAAAGTCTTCACAGTTTATAAAGACATATCTGTGGCTTCATGCTTTTATGGTGTAAATGTCAGTATCCATCAAAAGGAGTAAAGAATTCCTCCTCCTGGTGTTCATCATTGTCTTGTTAGGGATCTTTATTTCTTTTAAAGGCTCATTAACGGTATAGTTCTGTAACTCAGTTATTAGGAAAATAGCCACACAAATAAATTAATCTTTCTTTGGTATGTCTGAACTATACACTTTGGCACAGTATGGAGAATCTTGGGCAGTGTGGAGAATCCCAGTCATTGATTTTTTATTTTTATTTTTGTTTTTGTAATCAGTGATTTAAAAATAAATAATAATTTTAAAGAAAAATTAAATTATATTTTTCTGATTTTAAAAAACATAATTAAGTTTTCCTTTTTATAACTAAAGCAGCTTAAAATGAAATTTGAATTTAATACAGCATAGGCTAAGGTATAAATTTAGTATAATTTAAATAAAATAGTAAGGTGAGTCAATATGCTTCTACTAAAAACTCTGGAGTTAAAGGCAGATTTTCTTCAGTATAAGAACAAGAGGGGAACATTTAACTTCTAAGGTCAAGCTTTAAAAATGTAGCACAATATTTAATGTATTAGAGGCTTGACCCTGCAAGGTCTATGAATAAAAAGGGGAAGGAGGATAAGAGGAGTTCTAAAAACTTGAAAGAAAGCTTGCTTGTGTTCTCACACTGGATATATAGATAAATATGTATATTTATAGATGCATATCGTGCACATACACACACGCACAGTTTTACAGTAGATGTAGTACATATGTTTGCTAGGTACATGAACTAGATGTTATGCATATATATAGTCTAGTTTGTGTATCTAGAAAACATATGCACCTCATCTACTGTAAAACCATATTTAGTTACAAATCAACATGTTTTCATTGTTATATTAATGAAAATGCACCTTTCTTTATAAACAAAAAAAATACAATGGGAAAGTTGATAAATCAATTATTTAAATTGGGCTTTTGGCTTGTCGATTTTTAAATTGGTGATTTAAGTCAGCTTGGTTTAAATCAATCCGCCCTGTGCCCAGGGTAACTTGGGTTTTGAAGTATCTGTGGTGTTCAGTGAAGACATAGCCCATCATGCCCCCTCATGGTGGTTTCAGCTGTAACAAATTCCCCTGAACTTCTTTAGCTGAAGTGTTTCTACTAAAATCATCTGGAAAGATTGGAAAAATGGTCCACAATCAACCAGATGACATTCAACAAGGACAAGTGTGAAATCCTGCACTTGGAATGGAATAATTGCATGCACAAACAGAGACTGGGAAATGACTGACTAGATTGCAGTACTGCAGAAAAAGACCTTGGGTTACAGTGGACCATAAGCTGAATGTGAGCCAACCGTGTGCTCTTGTTTCTAAAAAAGCCAACAACATAGTGGGCGTGTCTACATTAGATGCTACTATGCAGTGGTTACTGCATATTTATTTAGTACTTGTATAATCAAGTACTAAATAACTGCACAGTAACCAGAATTACTAGCACTGACGAGCTCTTTTTTAGTGACGCTACTGCACAGTAGCCTAATAATACTGCGCAGTAGTGTATTAGCACTGTTGGTGCTGTGAAACGCTACTGTGCAGTATTATTTGGCTACTGCGCAGTTAACATCTCATGTAGACATGCCCACTGTGTTGTTTCAATAGAAGTGTCACTTGCAAATCAAGGGAAGTGATTCTTTTGCTCTATTCAGCACTGGTGAGGCCTCACTTAGAATATTGTGTTCAGTTTTGAGCCCTGCACATCAAGAAGGATGTGGACAGATTGAAGAGAGTTCAGTGCAGAACAACAAAAAAGATTGGGGGCCTGGGAAGCATGGCTTATGGGGACAGGCTGAAAGAACTAGAGTTATTTAGTCTTGAGAAGAGAGGACTAAGGGAGGGATTTGATAATAGCTCTTCAGGTATTTTGAATATTGTTATAGAGAGGCTGGAGAAGGGCTTTTCTTTGTGGCCATAAGGCACGGGACTAGGAGAAATGGTCTCAAGCTCTGCGACAGAGGAAATTTAGGTTGGAGATTAGGAGGAACTTTCTGAGCATTGGAAGAAGCTCACTGGAGAGATTGTGGAATCTTCATCCTTGGAAGTGTTCAAGAGCAGGTTGGATGCACAGTTGACTGAGATGGTTTAGTCAAGGATGATCCTACCTTGAGCAATGCCTGGACTAGATGATCTCCTGAGGTCCCTTCCAGTCCTAGTTTCTTTGCTATGATCAGTGGTGCTCAACCTTCTGGTCCCTCAGGTCAGGTGAGTGATGAACAGTCAGTCTGTAGGCCTGATCCAGCATGGAGTTAGTGTGTGGGTTTATTCCATAGGTGCAATTTGGTTTCTGGGGTTGTGTCATCCGTCCCATAGGACTCCCAAAATTTGTCAGCAAGGGTATGGTAGCATCATTAATTGCTATGACTTTGGAAGCCATGGCAAAAATGCTGCCACTGCTCCCCTGCTGCCAAATTTCCAGATCTATTTGGAGCCATGTGGACTGGATTTGGCCCATAGACAAGAGGTTGAGCACCACTGGCCTACAGTCTGTAAAACTGGGCAGACCTTTGAATCATTTGAAATGTATGCAGATGATGAGGCAAATTCACACGGAAAAGACTTTTAAAAAAGAATACATTTTCCAGCAAGCTTAAGCTACTAGTTATTTTGCATGCCAGACTTTTCCAATTGCAAAAATTTTGCAAAAAGCTTTTGGCAGAAGCTTCCTTTTGCTTATTATGCTGTAAAAAGACACAATGAAGGCTGCCAGGGCCCCAGATATGTTCAATATGCAACTCTGCGTGTGGTTTTTATTTTCCTTTAAGCAGCGTTTTTGCACCCATGACCCTTACAATAATGACTGTGTGTACAATATGAGAGGAATCAGGGTTATTTGAACCATCCACAAGAAGTTTGGAGAAGTTTTCTGTTAATGATTGGCTTTTAGCTCTGCTTTAAATTAATTTGTTTGTTAATTTGACTACAACACCCTTAATTCAGGTTGCCCTGGATATTGTACGTCTCTAATGCTGTGATTACTTATATTCAGACTTCAGTTACATACACTTTTTCTATTCACTTTAAAATTCATCCACCCTAGAAACAATATCTTTCTGTTGTACTAAATAACTCTATATTCTGAATTTTGCTCCTTCTGTGCTTTAGACCAGTACAGTTTTGGATATGCATTGCTCCCAGTAGGAAATTTCAGTGTGGCAGAAGAAAAGGATTGTACTCAAGAAAGAAGGGATGAGAAAGGAAACAGCTCTTTTGAAGCTGGTTTGTTATTAGAAGTGTGGTAGAGGGCAGGTAGAGTGGAGGCAGTGGGGCAGGCAGCTAGCCCCCCAGCTGCCTGTTGTCCCCCATTGTCTGTTGCCCCACTCCCACAGCTTCAGGTTGTCCTGATTTTCCCCTTCCCCTGTTCCCCCTTCCTCCCCTCTCCATTCTGCTTCTTCCAGCCTTAGGCCCCACCCCACTTCCTCCCATCTTTCCCCACCACTGCTGCTACAGAGCTAGACTGGAGCTATGCTCCGTGCCCTGGGCTCTAGCAGGGACAGAGCCTGCTGGCATGGAGCAAAAGTAAGGAACAGCATGGCAGAGGGGGAGAGAGGGAGAAATGGTGTGTGTGGTGGGGGACACCGACTGGGGGCTGCTGGGCAGGAATGGCAGGGAGTGCAGAGGCAGTAGTGGAGGCAGGCGGCAGCTGCAGCTCTGGCTCCAGTTCTTGCCCCAACTTTGGGTTGGGGCTAGAATCGTAGTAGCTTCCTGCCCTCTTCCCCCCAGCTGTTTTGTGCTTGATTGTAAGGCAAGGGCTTTTTCCCCATGTTAAATGGGGGGGAACCTTATTTTCTAATTGAGTAAATACAGTAATTCTGCAGGTGATGCCGTTGGAGGGGTATGACTGTTAGGATTGATTTTGTGGCTCTGCAGTTTATCATACCTGTAGTACAGATTTTGCAAACAGATGTGCTCATCTGAATCCAATTAATTGTGGGTCCTTTGCACTTGAGTGGAATTTGCATGGGTTTAGGAATCTCTGCTGATGCATCTCAGCACATAGGCAGTAATCATGCTATATGTATGTACACTAGGCAGGGCTGATACCACCACATTATTAAAGCTGCCCAACATTTCTGCTTATAAGATCTTGTTTCAGTTGCTTTATGCCAAACTCTGTTGCTTGGGTTATGTTTTTTTCATACCAGGTATCCACCTCTGGCTGAATTAATGTGAAAATGTTTTGGCAGCAATTGGCACATTTCTACCAAAGAGTTTAGGGAGTTTAGGTTTTGTTTTACCCGTGTTTAGAATGCTTGGGCCATTTTCTCCTTAAAATTCTAGCGCCACTGTGATTAGGACTTGAGAAACTTGAAATTTGGTGCGCAAGAAGTGACTTTTGTGCCAAGGATATACCTTTGCCATTCTTATAAGAATCTATCTAGAAGCCTTTAATATTTCATTTCATGTATGCTTGCTAAGCCTCCGGAGTTCTATCAGTGCCATCCTAACAGAGCCTCTCTCACTCCTGATTCTTTCCAGACAGCAGATGGACCAAACTCTCAGGAATCAAACATGCTTCTTTGCCTCACAGCTATTACATGTGGCCTAAGTATGCATGTACCTTCCCCACAGATTGATTGAAAATATTCTACAAAAGGGCTGCAGGAATAAAGTAAGCCTTTCCTTGTAATTGCTACTCTGGGCTGAGCCAGGCTAAAAACCAGGATGGAAAAGCAGAGAGACTATGATCCGCCTGCTGGCGCTAGGGCATGGCAGAGAAGGAAGCTATTTGATTGGAATGCCTAAAATCTGAAGGTCAGATAAGGAGTTTGGGGAAGGAATAGATGGCGACAAAGACTCCAGTGCAGGGGTGGGCAATTATTTGGGCCCAAGGGCCACATAGGGCATTTTCGTGAGCTGTTGTGGGCCAGGTCTGCCCCTGCTCCCCCCCACCCCAACAGATCACCAAAACTCCCTCTATGGGATGGAACGCTAGGCAGCAGTGTTCACGAGTGGGAGGGGTGGGCAAAGCTGGGATCATAGGGTAGGGCCGTGGGGCAATGAAAGCATGGGGCTGGGCCTGGGTCAGAGCCATGATCTGCTGCCTGCACGCCCCTGTAATGGGTACAGGTTCTGCCTGCAGGGGCGTACAGGGAGTGGATCACAACTCTGCCCCACCCCAGCCCCATGCTGTCACTGGCCCATAATCCCGGCCCTACACCTGGGCACAGCTCCGACCCACCCGCACACCCTGCCCGCACAGCTCTTTGGATCTGCATCCAGGGCCAGGATCTGGGAACAGTGACAGTGTGGGGCCAGGGCAGAGCTGGAAGTCACCACCAGGCCTTGCTGTGGGGCTGCAGTACCCACAAGGGGGAAAGGAGGGCTGTGAGCCTCACAGAGGAGGCTCGGGAGTAATTTAGCCTCCTTCGTCCCTCCCCTTGCCTGTCCCCTCCCCCAGCCCAAGGTACCCAGCCTGCAGGCAGGGGAGGAGACGAGGTTGGACTACTGGCAGCAGTCCAGGCCAGGGGAGGTGGGTGGCACTGGGGCGCCCTCGTCCTGTGCCAGCCAACAGCTTGCCATGGGATGGCCATGTGATGGCAGCAACCCTCAGCTCCATTGGCTTGGCATGGAGTGGAGTGGTGTAGGGGCACTGGCAGCAGTTGGAGCCCCAGTGAGGGTGCTGGGGGCTGGTCCTCATGGAGACTGGCCTCTGACCTCCGATGCAGCTCCCTACCTGACTGCTTGTAGTTTCCATGGAAACCTGGCCCTAGTCCCAGCCCCAGCGCAGCACCCTTACCGGGGGCTCCCGTTGCTGCCCCTGCACCACTCTGCTCCACACTGCTGCCAGTGAAGTAGGTGAGTGCCTGGATTTTAATCTTTAACTATATAATACTCATTTGGAAAAAAAATTTGGGTTTATCTGTGGAAATGTATGAATTTAATACAAGTGTATTATCTGCTCTTATCAGTTTTATATCTGGCTCAAATCCCTGTCTGTAGAATCATAAGCCCCTAATGCCTAGCGTTGTAAAGAGTAATGTCTGGTAGCACTTAGATCAGGGGTGGGCAATTATTTCAGCTGGAGGGCAGCTTAATAAGTATTGGTGAGCTGTCTAGGGCCTCAAGGGTGGCCCCGCCCCTTGACAAACACCTTGCCCCCTGGTCACCATCTTGGGACTGGACATCCTGCCCTCTAACCCCTGACCTTTGCTATCAGAAGTTCCTCCCCTTACCCCCAGCAGTACTCTTTGTGGGAAGGGGGTTGACCTCTTGGAACGGGAAAAAACCCAAACAAATTATATACTAAAAATCAAACATCCACAATAACATTTTAATTTTATTTAAAAAAAAAAATTGTCCTGATATGGATGAGTTTGCATTGTGTATATATGGGGGATTGCATAATAGTTCAAAATTAAGTCTTACGCTTCTAAATTGTGGGGGTATGGAGGGCAGTCCAGAGGCAGCAGTGTTGGAGATGCAGGGCAGCCTGGTGGTAAGGGGGAGGGGCCGCTTTCCCTCCTGCTCAGAGCAACAATTTTTGCCTGGCACTGCCATTTCTGCTAGTCTGGGCAAGTGAGCCCAGAGCAAGCATGGGGCTGCACATGAGGGTCCGGTAGCAATAGCCAGAAGGAGCCTCCCCAGCCCCGCTGCATGCCCAGGGACAGCAGGATGTGCCACAGCTGGGTGGTGCAGAGTGGGCACGAGGTGCACCAGGTCAGGGCTTCACACGCTGGTCCCTGCTGGTACTGTGGGGCTGGGGCCAGTGGTGGTGGCAGCCAGAACGAGCCACCACCTTGGCTGCCTAGAAAGGCAGTCCAGCCATGGAGCTACCCCAGTCACGCTTCGTGCCCAGGGGCAGCAGGATGTGCCACGGCTGGGCAGCACCTGAGCCAGTTGGGACCAAAGGATTTGCTGTGGGCTTGACAAAGCCCCTTTGTGGGCTGGATCCGGCTCGCGTGCCATATTTCCAGGTAAAATCTGGGATTTTTCTTTACTCTGTAGCCCAACTCCATGAGAATATAGAGGTCAGATGGGCCCCTACTTGTCTCACCAGCCCATGATACCTCCCACAGCTCTGAGACCTGTTCGCATCTGAAGCACCTGCCATTAAGTTGTGGGGTGGCAGCAGAACTGTCAGGACCTATGACATATTCATCCTATCTGATATTCTGTAAGGTGTTATTGTGCATTTATTATGTATTATACATACAATCTCTTTTTCTCAGTAAAATACCTTAATTCCATTACTTTATATCTTATTATGAAGTCCTTTTCTGACTTCTTTAAAAATATGGCTAGATTAGATTTATTTTGAATGTTGAGATGCTGGATACCAGGGTTTTGTTCTAGCTTATAGGTTTGATTGTAATCAGAGCTGACTGGAAAATAATTTTGTTTCTATAAAAATGTTTGTTTGGTGAGAAATCAAAAACAAGTGCATCATCTGAAAATCAAATTAAGGATTCAGAACTGCTGCCACAGTGCTTCCTGAATATTGTACTTATGCCTTGTGCTTTGCTCTAAGAATGAATGATGTTGGACTTCTTCGAATGTACCATGGCGTCCTTAGTGATCTGAGGCATCGAGGCAGTTGAATAGTTGCAGGATATCATAGAAGAAGTGAATCTGAGTAACAGTCATCAAAACTACACCATCCATTAGGCACTCTGGTAGCATATCACAGTTGAAATATTTTGTTTTTAGGCAAAAATAAAACAGTTTTGAGGGAGGAGAGGCTTTTTATTTTTGAACATTGATATTCTCAAGGAGACTAGACATTACCCTCATGTTTTAGGTAAAACCCCAATTTTCTGTCAAAAAGGTTTTGATGGAGAATTTTTCACCTGTCCTAATTAAAACTGTTTTGTAACTGACCTTCAGAAACTGAAGCTTTCAGCAGTAATGTAACTGAGGGAACAGGGAAGTGGCAACCTGGGCAGCAGCCCCAAATGCTGATTGAGGAGGGAGGCCAGGGAAAGGTGAAAAAAACCCCAACATCTGCCACCGCTGCCCAGGGTGTTGAATTGCCTTGTTTTGCCTTCTTTACAATGTTTCTGTTCCCAAAAAATGCAAGCATAATAGCAAAATTGCTCTGTTCATAAATCTCCTATTCTAGTGGTGCTCAGTATTTTGGTCTTGCAGGCCAGATGAGTGGTATGGGTTCAGTGTGTGGACTAGATTAGATCTCTAAGGCCTTTATCAGGTCTGCACCCACCCCTGTTTGTCCTGTGGCCTGGGATTCAGTCTTGGGTGTCCTCTGCCAAGCCCTATTTGCTAGGATGGGCCCTGGGGCCATGTGCTGCCTCCATCCACCCCTGAGTGCAGGGCATCATGCCACCTCTGCCAGCCCTGCTTTCTGGTATTGGGCCCCAGGACCCGATGCCAGCATTGGACTTTGGGGCCCTGTGCCACCCATGCCCAGCTGGATATGCAGGGACTGGGCCCCGTACTGCTCAGTGTGCTGGATCTAATATGTAGAGCCATGACCTCTGGGGCTCCCCATGGGCCAAATGACACTGCAGCAAGGACCAGACCTGGCCTGTGGACCAGGGGTTGAGCCACCCCTCTCTTAACCTGTTCTTTTATTGGCTTCTTGTCTTTGGTGATTTTTCAGTTGATTTAAGAGATTCCTTTTGGGGCCAGGTTTATGTATGTAATATAAATACTCTTGTATTCTCGCACTTGGGCATTAAGGCAAGATTAAGGTGTTGATACTACAGAGTTCACGTGTAGGGCCCTGACTTGTAGAGTTGAACAGATCAGAACCTCATTTTTAAAATTTCTTCTTTGGATAAGAAGAAATCCAAAGAAAAGCTTGAAACTGTATTTCACGCTGTGTTCTGCAGAGAGCGTGAAGTAAGAGTTCAGTACATGTAAATAACCGTATTCATCTTAGCTACCAAACTTATTGGAACTCTTAAGAAATCCAGGACCAATACAGGAGGTCTGCTATGGCGCACCCTTTGTGGATTGTTCATAGTATCCTCACTGTTTTTTATTGATTTTTTTTCTTTGTCATTTATTAATCTCTTCTTCGAAACTGAATGTACATCTTTGGCCACATACAGATAGTCCATTTTTGTTGGAAGAATTGCTGCTGTTCCTCAGGAAACCACAAGTGTAAAGATGTTACAACTGTTTTTTTCTGGTATAAAAATAACCATTCCAGGCAAAAAATAACTTGACTCCAACAAGAAAGAAGTCACTCCTGTAAGTATGGCCCTAAGGTACTTGCATTTAATTAGGAGTATAATCTTGGACAGATCTAATTGTCTGCTTTCTGAAGTAGCTGTTTTAGTCATAAAGCCTGGTCATGTTGGTGATCTAGCAGGTTTTTTTAGGACCTGTCTGATGTCCTAGACTCTGACCCTATCTGGTCTCTCTGTATTTACAAAACACTTATATGAATGAGAACAAGGAGGTTTTGCTAGATAGCAGAAACATGTGGTCATTACATGTCAGAATAAACTACAGTTTCTCTTTACTGCTCCACTGTTCTTTCTGCTGAGATCTATAAAAAAAAAAAAAAAAAAAAAATCTAAAAAATAGTGTTTCAGAATATTTGATGCTGCAGCTTAAAGGAAGCCAGAGGAAGTCCCTGGCTAAGTGGGTGGAAGTAATGAACCAGTGGTAGCCTCTTCTGCAGAGAGACCTAATATTTTCTTTTCTTCATTTTTTCCTCTAGTTTAGTTAATTTCAAAACTAATTAAATCAAAGTTGATAACTAGGGACCTACTCAGTCCATGATTTTGCAGAAATCGCAAACAGGGACTGTCCATGAAATCTGTCGGGGGGGTGGGGGTTGCCAGCATGAAGGGAGCTGCCCAGATGGCTGCCACCCTCGGCCCTCCTGCTGTCTGGCTGAGAAGGCTGCCTGTCGTGTGGCCCATCCCTCTCCACCAATCAGTGGCTAGGGGAGGCTAGGCGCATGACAGACAGTTCTCAGCCATTCATTGGCAAGGGGTGGGAACACACAGCCCTGTCAGCCAATCAGAGGTGTGAGGGAGCCCTGCCACAATAAGCCCACAAAAATGGCGGCTGGCCTTGTGATCTGCCCATGAAATTTGGCGCCTGCCTCCTTGATTTGGGTGGGTTCCTATTGAAAACTAATTGAGAGTTGAAAAACAGAAAAGCTTGTTTTCTTCCAATGTATGATTAGAAGTTTGAGAAGTATTACCACTAAAATCTTGAAGGATTTGGGGGCCAGAAACAATCAGTTTATCTCATTCCATCAAGCCTTTACACAATCCTTCACTAATCAAATAAATCCTGTAAGTTCTGGAAATCAATCATTTTAACAATCATGTTTTGAAAATCCGCATATTACAATTTCCCTTAAATTTCTTTTATGCTCCCTTATGCCTCATTTGCTTGTATTCTCCAGTCATTCTTAAGATTGATGGGTTGCAGTAAAAGACAATACTGCAAAAACAAAACTAAAACAAACAAGAAAACAACACCCTCTCCCCAAAAAAATACACCTCCCCACCCCCACAAAACAAAACAAACCCCCCACAATACTGTTTGGTTTCTCTACTCCTCCTGTGATGTAACAGAACTGGTCAGGTTGTTGCTCCAAAGCTTTTAACCACAGATAGACAAAGATTAAATTTTCCTGCATATAGCATCATGATACTGTTCAATTCTGCCCCTGCCCGGTTCTGGGTCTTGTGTATAACTTTTGCCATAGGGATTCTTACCACTATATACCTGGAAGAGTTGATCATAAGTCACTGTAACTGATCAGATGAACAAAGCAAGCAAGCACTAGAACTATGCAGTGTGAAGCATTCACTTAGAGCTGACTTCCCCCAAATACGTTTGTTGAAGTTAAAAATGTATAGATGGAAAAAATGATCTCAGTGGTGCTCAACCTTTTTAGCTGGCGGAATGGATGGGCGGTGCCCAGGCTGTCCGCAGGCCAAATCTGGCTGGTGGTCCCAATCCAGCACAGAGTGGTCACAGGCGGGGGGTGGTAGGGAGCATCCTGATTGTAACCCGGGGGAGAGGATGTGGCCCAAGCCCCATGTGGGAAAGGGGTGTGGCCTAGCCCCAACCCAGCCCCAAAGGGGTCAGGGGACCTGGCCCAGCCATGCTGGAGGGAAAGTAAGCATGGTCCAGCCCCACAGGGGGCAGAAGGGGGCTTGATCCAGCCCTGCAGGGGAGGACAGGGCTTGAGCCAGCCCCAGGGGGTCAGGGGCATGGCCCAGCTCCATCTAGGCCAGGAGGTTAAGAGAGAGGGGGCACGAACCTGGCCCCAGCCTGCTGTGCAGGACTTTGGGTTCAACAATTTGGCAGTGGGAGAAAGTGTCCATACTTATTGCCACCACTCCCCTGCTGCCAGATTTCCTGGGCAGGATACCTGTGGGTTTACAGACTGCATTTGGCCCATGGCTGGAATTTGAACACCCCTGATTTTAAATGGTCCTTCACTAATGAAATAAAATCTGTAACTCCATTTAGAAACAAACCATTCTAAACTTTGTCTGTGCTGAAAAATGCAGTTTTTAGGCCAGTCAGTCTTACCTCGATCCTGGGCAAGCTGTTCGAGAAAATTATTCTGGCACACATCCAGGAGGGGCCAGCAGGGAAATGCATGCTCAGGGGCAACCAGTACGGGTTCATCAGCGGCAGGTCATGTCAGACCATCCTGGTGGCCTTCTATGATCAGGTCACTAAATCATTGGATGCAGGGGTAGCAGTGGATATAGTCTTCCTGGACTTCCAGAAGGCTTTCGACACTGTCTCTTACCCCGTTCTCATTAGGAAACTGGGGGACTGTGGCGTAGACACCCACACAGTCCAATGGGTCGCCAACTGGCTAGAGAGCTGCACCCAGAGGGTGGTAGTGGATGGGTCCTTCTCGGCCTGGAAGGACGTGGGCAGTGGGGTCCCGCAGGGCTCGGTCCTCGGGCCCGCCCAGTTCAACATCTTCATCAGTGATTTGGATGAGGGGGTGCAAAGCACCCTGTTCAAATTTGCTGATGACACCAAGATGTGGGGGGATGTGGGCACAATAGAAAGGAGCAACAGGCTACAGTCGGACCTTGACAGGTTACAAGGATGGGTGGAGGACAACAGGATGGGGTTCAACACAGACAAGTGCAAGGTGATGCACCTGGGGAGGAGCAACCGGCACCATACCTACGGGCTGGGGAAATCCCCTCTTGTCAGCATGGAGGTGGAAAAGGATCTTGGAGTCATTATTGACTCCAAGATGAACATGGCTCGGCAGAATGGGGAGGCAGCTAGGAAGGCCAACTGTACCTTGTCGTGCATCCACAGATGCATTTCAAGCAGGACCAAGGAGGTGATCCCCCCCCTCTATGCGGCCCTGGTCAGGCTGCAGCTGGAGTACTGCGTCCAGTTCTGGGAGCCGCACTTCAAGAGGGATGTGGACAGCACTGAGAGGGTCCAGAGGAGGGCCACTCGCATGATCAAGGGACAGCAGGGCAGGTCCTATGAGGAAAGGTTACGGGACCTGAACCTGTTCAGCCTCCAGAAGAGAAGGCTGAGGGGGGATCTTGTGGCCTGCTATAAACTAGTCAGGGGGGATCAACAGGCACTGGGGGAGTCCCTGTCCCCCC
>NW_005842793.1:62679-98308 GCF_000455745.1 Alligator sinensis
CTGCCCAGGTCCCTTCCGACCCTAGAAACTATGAAACTATGAAAAATGCAGTTATATTATAGCTGTCTAGTTATAGCTTATTGGCTGCATACAGGTGAAAAGCAGATTTGTGGTTTAGTGCAGTGTTTCCCAACCAGTGTGCTGCAGCACAACAGTGCTGTCAGAAATGAACAGGTGTGCTGTGGAATTTTGTCATGGCAATGAGCTACAATAGGTATGAGGATGGGAAATGCCTTAACAGATGTGCCGCGGAAACTTTTTATTTATGTAAGTGTGCCTTAGGCTGGAAAAGATTGGGAAATGCTGGTTTAGTGACTGCTGACTAATTAGCCACGTTGAGAATTTACTTCTAAAATAATTTTCTTCTCTCATTTTGTTATTGACTAGAGGGCATCTAGCTGTGAAACTCGATCATCAGTGCTATTATAAGGCTGCTTTTCTTTTTAAAACCTGGTTCTAATTTTAGGAAGTTATAGTCTTGTTTAATTTTTATTAGCAAAACTGTCAGTAAAAGGGCAAGATATTTCTCACTAGCTGCATCTACACAAGACACTATTGCACAGTGGTTACTGTGCATTTATTTAGTACTTGTATAAATAAGTACAGTAAAAGCCGTGTTATCTGGCACTTCATTAACTGGCATGCTCTATTAACCGGCATGCCAGTCAATGCAGCAGAGTTGAGACCGGAAGTCCCACTTCCGGTTTCACCAAGTCCCACTTTGGGCCATGGTCCGGGGCAAAGCAGCCTGCCCAGGGGCCCCCACCCTGTCCCCTGGCACACTGACACCAGGGGAGGGGCAGCGCAGTGCCTGTCCCCCACCACGCTGATGCACCGGATGCAGTGGGAGGGGCATCTTTGCCCAAACAGGCAAAGACGCCTCTCAGGTAACCAGCATATTTAGTTATCCAGCACCCCCCATTCCCCATGGGTGCTGGATAACATAGGTTTTGCTGTACTAAAGAAATGTGTAGTATTGGGACTTACTGTGCAGTAGCACTGGCAAATGCCTTTTTTATGACACTGCTGTGCAGTAGTCTAATACTGTTGTGCAGTACCATCGCATCACAGTTTTTGCCACATGACACTACTGTGCAGTAGTAACAGGCTCCTGTGCAGTCCGCGTCTTGTGTAGATGCGGCCACTGAGTACTTTTTTATGAGTACCAGGATGGTAGTGATAGACATGCTTAGTTTAGAGGCAGGACATGAAACTTTTCACAACTTTAGCAATTTTTATTACATATATGGAAAAACTAAACAATAACTTGGGTTACACAAAATTTTGAATGATAGCAGACTGTTCATGGCATAAAGATTATTCATTGTATTGTATTTGTGTCACTGTAATAATTCCTTAGTAGTCACTGTAGTCATTTATAAGTGGCCTGCTCCTTAGTCTCCCAAGCATTCTTTAATTATAGGCTTAGGGAGTCACGCAGATTAGTGTTACTCACAATGTCCTTGGTTTATTCCTTCCTCTGAGGACATGGAAAAACTAATCTGACTTGTTGAAATTACAAATACATACCTTATTACTCAGAATTAGGCCATCTCCTTGCAATGCTAATAATCATCCTTATTTAAAACACAATATATTAGGGTATGGATTGAACTGAAAAGTTGTTGTACCTGTTTGGAATACCTTTAGCTGAGTATTTCATTGGCCATCTTGGTGTCAGGTTAAAAATTTAGACATACTTCCTTATGCCTCACAAGCCTTGCTTGTCATGGCTGAAACGAGCCATAGTTGGGTCTTACAGAATAATCTGCACTTCTGTAATAAAAGTATAAAGGAATAAGCTTTTGCAGTTAGTGTAATTGGAATTGCAAAGCATTCCTTAACATTCATCAGGCAGTTCTTTTCCTTTCTGTTGCTTCATGAGTAGCAAAAAAATTTCTGAATAGATTCTGGCTAAGAACCTTGTGCATGTTTTGCTCAAAATAAAATGATTAAAAAGGATAGCATCATATTGGTCTTTGAGCCTACTTGTGTGTTACTATGGCAAGCCCTACTCTGGTAAAATTGTAGAACAGCAAATTTGAATACATCAGTCTAATATGCATCAGTGTTGTAATAATCTGGTGTTCATATATGTAGTCAGAGTTCCCTGGGAAAGTAGAACCACATTTGGGAGACTTCAGCTTCATTTCAGTTGTGGCATTATTCATTAACAGAGACAGACTGTATTAGTCTGAAGTCAGGCAAAAGGCAGGGCAGGGTGGCAGTTTACAGACTAACTCATGAAAGCATAGTTATCTTTCACAGACCCCTTAGACAAAGTCTGCAGATCCCCAGGGGTCCACGGACAACAGGTTGAAAGCCACTGAGCTAGACAAATCAGTCTGGCAGCTTCTGGCCAGAAAAGTCTGGGGACTGAGAGAAGTGGAGAAGCTTTGGGGAGCTGGAAAGACTGGAAAGGGAACAGCTGAGTATCTCTGGGGTGCTCAGGTCTGTGTGGGCTGGGTTGAAAACAGAGGGACCGTTTAGCTGAGGGGCAGGAAATTATTTTGGGTGGGCAATTATTTTGGCAAGCTGTCGAGGGCAGCATGGGTAGCCCTGCCCCTTTCCGCCCCCTGGCCACCATCTTGGGACTGGAAGTCCCGCCTCTAACCTCTGACCTTTGCCACCAGAAATCCCTGGAAGTATTCCTTTGGGGAAGGGGGTTTGCCATCTTAGGGGGGAAAAAAACAAATTACATACTAAAAATTAAATGTCTATAATAATATATTTTAATTTAAAAATATATCTTTTTGTCCTGATTTGTGTGCATTTGTGCTCTATATGCAGAAGTGATTGCATATGGGGGTTTGTGGGGACGTGTGGGTATGGATGTGGGGATGGGAGCCATGTAGTTCAGAGTGGTGGGCAGGCAGGAAAGTGGGGAAAGTGGTTGAGGGGGAGTGGAAGCAAGCAGGAGCTTGGGGCCTGCATCAGTGTCCTGGGCCCAGTGCCAGCAGGGCCCCAAGCAGGACGGCAGCAGTGTAGGGCACAGGCTGGCAAGGGTCTGTGGACCAGGCTGCGCGAGCAAGGAGAGGGAGGAGCTGACCCGGCTAGATAGAGCCCCTGCCAGCCAGGACCCCGCGCTCCTGCCACCTTGCTCTGGGCCCTGCTGGTGCTGGCCCTGGGACACCAGCACGGACCCCGTGCTCCTGCCCGGCTGCCACTGGCTCCCGCATCCCTGGCCAGCAGGGGCTCTGTGGAGCAGGTCAGCTCCCCCCTCTCCCTGCTGGTGCAGCCCAGCCCGGCTGCACAGACCCCTGCCAGCCCAAACTCTGTGCTCCTACTGCCCCGCTCTGAGCCCCACTGGTGTTGGCCCTGGGACACCGGCACAGGCCCCGTGCTCCCGCTCCCTCATCTTTGACAGGAGCTAGGGGCAGATAAATATTAATTTTCTAAATTTTTTAGGGGCCCCGCAGGCCAGATAGAATAGCTTGGCAGGCTGGATGTGGCCCGCGGGCCGTATTTTGCCTACCCCTGGTTTAGTTCCTTTGGAGGAGACAGAGAACCTCTGCCTGGGTGGCCTTTGTCTCAGTAAATGTCTTTTCTGAAGAGACTGTTGCTCTGCTGCTTAGGACTGTGTTTTGCCCTGGGTTGCCCAAAAAAGAGGTGACATTCCTCTCAGGAGCAGAACTGGATGCTAGCTCCTTGATTCAGGGTCATGGAAAGTAAGGCAGGGTGAGGGACTGAAAGGCTGGTATCTCAGAGTGGGAAGGAACCCAGGCTCCCTACTTTCTCTAGAAGCCAGCCGACTTCGAGGAATACTCCTGGACAGACAAAACCACAGTTATCCTGAGCAAGCACCCTCCTGAAAGGTCACTTCAGCCCTATTCCAGTCAGAGCAACTCCTGCACCCTCCCATGACAGCCTGCTGCATGAGTCCCATTCCTAAGGAAGAATTCCTGGGGAAGAATGTTTTGCATTCGAAAGCTTGTCTAACTTTATCCCAGCAACATATTTTGTCCAAGACACCACCCTAAGAAATTCTTGCATTACAATTTCTAGCTCATTACAGCTACACCTCTCTTATGCTACCAGCCTTAAGTACCTAATTTTCCTCATTTATATCCACTTATACCCAATTATGTGTGGGTGCAAACTTCTTTCAAGACAACCACTCTGTCTCTAATCTCTCTGTTCTAATTGTCAAAGGGAAGTTATAAAACACCTTTTGTAGATGAGTCTACAAACTTCTCTTCATAAATCTACTGGATACAAAAAATCATGGACTAAATATAGACACTGGATTTATGGCACATTAACCTGCCTGACATCTGATACCCCAGGTAACCTCTCTACATTTTACCAGCTACTTTTTATCACCAGGTCAATATCCCTCTCCCTTTACCCCCTCCCCCTCCCCACCTATCTGTCTCACACCTATTGTCTCCCATCACCTCTGATGCAAACTGCCATGCATTTGCATTTTCACAGATCTACATTTTGCATATTGGTTTCTATTCCACCCAGGAGAACACAAAACACCAACAGACTCTCCCTATGCCAGAAGAAGGGTGTTTGTGCCTGAAAGTTTGCAAAGACATTTTTTTCCAACTATTAGCTGGTCTAATAAAAGATATCACATTTACCCAAAGAACCTTGTCTACCTAATTTTCTGTATTAACTGTGGAGAATTTAGGCATCTAACACGTATTTGTGAATTCCATTCCCAGGGTTGGGTGCCATGCCTAAGTCCCTTTGTGGATTGTGGCATTTGGTTCAGGGAAGTTTGGTAATAGGATGGATCTGAAGAGGTCTCTTCTGTCTAGTCCATAGCCTGTCTAACTGTCTTTGCTTTAAAACCTGGTGCCAACTGCTGCCTCCAACACAATGCAAATGTCTAAGCCAGAAGCAGATAGGGAAAGGAGAATTAGAGAGACAACTTGAGAGTTGTCGCTCAAACCCACAAGCAGTCAAAAGTGCAGATGCCCACTTAGGGCACATTTACACATGCTGCCGGGGTTGGGGGCGGTGATGCTTTAATTAGAGCAGTTCCAAGAGCTGTTATAATTAAAGTGCCACCACATCTTGTGTATCAGTGTCCCCACACTTCAAAATGGTGGCAGAGGTGTGTGAACTAAAGCTCATTCTACAAGCTTTAGTTAAAGTGACCCTGCTGCCACTTTTAAGTATGGGAAGCTGATACACAAGATGCAGGAAGCTGCTGGAGTGTGACAATTGCCATGTTTCAGCAGACTGCTAAAGTGAGTCTGCTCCAAAGTGCTGGAATTCCAGCATTTCGGAGCAGCCTCTGTGCTCGTGTATAGGTACCCTTATAGCCCAGACAAGTGAAATCTCTGCTGCGATGTGGGCAGAGATAAGACTTGTAACTATCCTTTCAGATGGGAGAGTCATTCAGGAATAATGCAAGACGCTGAAACCCTTTACTGCTCTCATAGGTGGATCCAGGATTTTGTAAAGGGCAGTGCAGAAGCAGAGACCAGCGCTTCAGAGGCGGTTACAAGCTGACTCCTGGCCTCCTCATGCCCCACTGGCATGGGCAGACCATGCCATAGAGCCAGGGGCAGGCAATTATTTTGGGCAGAGGGCTGCTTACTGAGTTTTGGCAAGCCATCAAGGGCCGCATGACAGGCAGCCAGGGGCAGATCAATATGAATTTTCTAAATTTTTTAGGGGCCCCGCGGGTCGGATAGACTGGCCTGTAGGGCCACATCTGGCCCACGGGCCGCATTTTGCCCACCCCTGCCATAGAGATAGCAACTAGGGACTTCTTTTAAGGCCTTGAATCACTTAAGAATCCTGCCCCTCCCTGCCAGTCTCAGCACCCCTTCCCACCCTCTACATGCACAGGGGCATCTCTCCTCCCCTTCCATTCTTTCCCTCATCCACCCACCTGCTGCTGTTGTCCACACTGTCCCCAGCTAATCTGGGGTGGGGAGAGCTCCAGAGCCACTCCTGCGCCATTCCAGCTAGGCTGAGTGGGTGGCCAGGCTTAGCTGGGGATGGCAGCAGCAGTGGTGGGCAGGTTCCCTTTCCCTGGCTGGCACAGAACACCCAGTGGGACCAAGCAGCAAAAAGCAACTGGCCCATCATGCTGCTCTTCTCAGCTAAGCCTAATTATTTACAGCCCAGCTGGAGCAGGGCAGGACCACCTTTAGAGTTCCCCCTGCCCCTGGAGCAGTGGCAGTGGCAGGTGGGGTGGGGAGGAGTGACGGGAAGGGACTTGCTGCTGCGCACAAGCAAAAAGGAAGGGGGTGGAATTCTTATCTGCTTTGGGTACCTTAAAAAAAAAAAAAGGCTCCTGCTGCTGCACCCACCGTATTGTCCAAAAGGGTGTGACCCTGCTAGCCCATGTGGATCCACACCTGATAGCTGTTACTAATATTAAGTAATTAGCACTAATGTAGTACCTCAGAAGCAGAATCCTATTATGTTAGGCGCACGTGATAGATGCAAAACAGAATCCCTACCCCAGAAAATATAGTCTCAAGCTCTGACCCTGGAAGGCCTTGCATATGCTTAACTTCACTTGTAATGACTTCAGTGAGACTATTCATAGTGAATAAAAATTAAGTATTTGCCATTCCTTGCAGGATCAAGATGTAAACGTTTTGCTGCTAGATTTCCATAATCATATTCTGTGCTGGCTTGGAGTAAACCTGGTTCCGTGCCTGCATTAGGGCACAGCCAGACTGTTCTTAATAAGCATTAGCCTAATGAAATTATTCTTCTTGGAAAAGCTAGGATGAAATCCAGCATCGATTGTTTGCTTGTTTAAACTTGATTATAGTACTGTTGGGGAAAACAAGTGAATAATGTTCAATTTTCTTGAAGATATCTTTAAAATATCAGATTTCTATAACATTTTGATAGTAACATTTAAAAGAACATTTTCAATAAGTTACTGTTGTCACCTACAGGTTCTTCTGCAGAGGATTTTGTGCCTTATTTTCACACGAGTACAAACACAAATGCAAACACACACAAACAAATACAAATATAAATAAGTCTTAAAACACCTTAAGCTCCCTAGCCATTAACCCGTACTGTGGTTTTAGGTTTTGTCTTTTCCACTTTTGTGCAACAGTCTGAGACTTCAGAATTAACCTTCTTTGTGTTTAGCTGAAACACTTGAGCTACATTGACAAATAAACAGCATATCCTTCACTTGACTGGATTTCAGATATTTCTTCACATTTGGCAAAATTTCTTAGTAAGATGTTTCAAGCTAGAGGATACTCTAGAAGCAGATTAATCATCTAAGTATTGTCCTCTAGGTGCTACAAGGACTCTGTCCAATCTCTGAGATCATGGATTAGCTAGATGGAAAATAAAGGGAGAACATAAGGAGCATTCCCTTTTTTTTATAGAATTCTCTTTCAGACTGATTCTTGGCTAAGAAATAAGTGCTAAGAGCTGTTGCTTCCAAGCTGTTAACACAAATAAAATGGGAAGATCAATTCCTCAGGTCCTAAAAAAGGATTCTTCTCTCATCAAAGATAACCTAAATCAGAAAACATTTTCTTCAGAAGAGGACATATCCGGATACTCAAACAATAGAGTATTCTTCCTCTCTAAAATATTCTTCAGGTCAAAACCTGTTTAAATTATTTAACTCATCTTTTCATTTGCTCTGGATGTGCCAATGAAGATGCCATAGTTCAGACCAGTGGCACCTAACCTTTTGGCCCCACAGGTTGGATGAGGGCTGGTTGTGCACTGGTGCAGTCTAGCATGCAGGCCCGTGTTATCCTGCCTGTGAGACTCCCCACAGGTCTGGTAACTTGGGAGAAGGGGTGTGGCAATTAACACTGACACTGCTTCTCTGACACCAAATTTTTGGGGTCATGGGGAGCCCCTTGGGCTGGAGGATCAGCACCCTGGTTGAGACAGATGAGTTTTATAATTAAAGTACAGGTTCAACACCTTTTGTTATACATGAATAAAATAAGCATAAACACCATAAATATGCTGAGAATAAATAAGTTTTCAGAGAATTTAAAACCACTTCAACATAAAGAATTGCACCCATTTAATTAACCTAGATATTCTCTCTCTACGCAATATCAAAGAGGTTGTCAAAGAGGTAAATGTTGAGTAAATCTGCAATGCACAGTATTTTCAAGCAAATCATTAGGATTTATAGTAACTTTTACTCGTTTTTTCAAAACAAGATGTTTCTTTAACAAGTTGAAGAAGAAAAATTATCTCTGTCAGAGAAAATCTTAAAGAACTGCCCTTCCAAAATGGCAAAGATCTGTTATTTTACATTGCATCTATCATTTTAAATGACAGACTTTTCTGGGGTATGACAGCTTTTAAAAAAAATATTGCCAAGTCTGATGGTAGTGATGTGGTAAGATAACAAAATAGGAAAACATCCAATATATTTTAAAAAATCAGCTTCATCTCATTTTGGATCACAAATGAATATATATTAATGAATATATATTAATCATACCGAATATTTATTGCATGGCAGAACTGTGAAATAAAGCTTGAATGTGTGGCTTAAAAGTTCATTTCCATATGTTTGGATTTCTTTTAAATTTAACTTCTTTATTTCTTGGATTTTATGATCTGTTTTGAATGCCATATTTACTTGAATCTAAGTAACCCCACTTATCTTAGATTTCAGTACAAGAAGGGGAGTGAGAAGGTTGCTAGACTCCAACTTTGACCCTGAACCCAGGATTGGAGTTTGAGCTTCTGCCATATCTCCCCTACTCCACCTGCCCCTTATAGTATTTGTTCCCCCTCACCTTTGGTCTCGGTCACTGCTTACCTTCTCTCTCACCTTCTGGCTGGACCAAGGCAGGGAGCACAGAGCACGTGCTGTCTCAGGCCACACAGTGGTAGCAGTAGCTCTGGCTCTGGGGCTGGGGTTAAAGCTGCCCACTGCAACAGCTGCTGCATGGCTGGGATGGGACTAGAGGCAGCATATGCTCTGTGCGCCCTGCCTTAAGTCTTAGGGTGGCCCCAGCTGGAGCCAGGAGTGCAAAGGTAGGGTAAGTGGTGGTGGGGAGGGTCCTGGGGCAAGCAAGAGCGAGGGCAAGTGGTGGGGAGTAGCCAGGTGCCCAGGGGTGCAGGCCCTGCAGAGAAGGGCAGGTAGAAGAGGTGGCAGGGAGGGCAGGTGGCAGGGGTAGGTAGTTAGCAGAGGGCTATATGGGGAGCCAAGTGACAGGGCAAGAGGCAAGTGGCAATATGAGCCCCAGGGGAGCAGGCTTGGGCTGCAGAGGCACCAGGGGGAACAAGTGGTGGAAGGAACAGGTGGCAAGGGGCAGGAGTCAGGCTGTTTGATTCCCCTGCCACCTATGCCAGCACAACCTGCCCCCCTGCCACTGCATGATGAATTTAAGATGACCCTCCAAAATTAGATTCTAGACATGGAAAATTAAAACAAGTATTAATTTTCCATTTCTAGATTCTGATTATTGGCAGGTCTTCTTAAATTTAGAGTAGTCTTGGATTTGGGTAAATGGGGAATTTTACCTTCAGTTACTCTGGGCTCTCAATTTTACAAGAGGCTGTTTTTACTGTGGACATAGATTTCCTTACTAACTTTTCTTCAGTATGAGGTTGGCTGCCATATATAGAGGCCCTATCAGAAACTATTATGCCAATATCATTTTATCTTTGGTGAGCAGGAATCAGCCTAAGCATAAAAAGGGGACACAACACACCAGGTCAGGCTTTTGAGTTAAAGATTTAACTAAGTCATTTTCTGGGTTTTTACAACCTGTTTAAAAGTAGGGATGGAGTGTTGTTGTAGCCATGATGGTATAGGAAATGTACAAAGGTGAGGATTTTTTTATGACATCTTCCATTGAACCAACTGTATAGTTGGGAGAGCTGTTGGACCAGATTTCAGGCATCAAATGCCCTTCCTCAGTTCTAAGAAAGAGGCAGATGTGGGCTGAAGTAAATATCAGAGGAAAGCTTCCATTCAAACATAAACAGCCCTTGCCCTTTTTAAAATTAGCATGTGCCTCTTTGAAAATGTTTTGGAGTTAAACTTATTTTTGTTAAAGTTATCTTGGATGCAAACTAATGTACTTTGCATGTAAATATTAAGCAAATTATGCTTATTGTATTTTAAATTTGCACTGTTTAGAAAGCAATACAGCCAATAGAACAAAATGTACTTATACCTCACTTAAGTCTGTGTATGCACAAAGGAGGAAAGTAAACTCATCCTAATGAAACTCTCATGCATCTCATCACTGATCAAAGCCTTTTAGAAGCAGTTGGTTAACACTCATTTTGTTCAGTTTATACTCACTGGGGAAATGTCTGCTGGTGGGTAGTAAACAGAAAGAAGATGCGAGATGTAAGGTGTTCTTGCTAGAAGAAAGTTAGCTACAAGGAGTTTTTGAAAGTTAAATTCACAAGGAGTGGGGAAAATGGCAGTCTTGGAAGGGATGGGATGAGTGCTATGTTTTCTGTTGCTCAGCTAGAGGAGGAGCAGAAGAGTCACTGCAGCAGATGGGAAGTAGGAAAATTAACATGTATTGTATACACTTTGTAATTGAGATCACTTACACTGGAGATTTTGAACATATTGGTGTCACTAGTTCAGCACTAAAGTATTATTTTCTAATAAAATAACAGTCTATTTCTGTAAACTTGTTAGTTGCAGAATTTGTAATAGATGAAATCAAACATTTGAATGAAGACTTTAAAACAAAGAAGGGTATTTGGGAAATGCAGAAAGTGTATTTTAACACAAGATCATGCCTCTTCAGCTTTTCTTCTCTGTTGTAATCTTGGAAGTATTCATCTTTTTGTTGACTAAAGTCAGGTAAAACCATATCATGCCATACTGAATCTGGCAGAATGCTAGAAGGTTGATTTTGGTTTGTATTGGTTAAATCAAGCTTTTGATTTGGTTGTCTGTTGTCCAGTATGCTAATCCATGTTATTTCCAGCTGAGTTAAAGTGTAAAGTCGTTAGAGCAGCATGGGCCCTTTGTCTGTACAAGGAAAGGTTAAATTCTACAGACAGCTCATACTACTGCCAAGATGTCTGCTAATCTTATTTTTGGGATTAATTACCTGTAGCAGCTGCAGTATAGAAATCTATTGCTGAACACAGTTGTGATTATGCCAAGCTTAGGGGAAAAAATGGATTTTGTCATGGGAAAACTTTTAGCATGGGTTAAGAGATCTAGAGGTGTTTCAGTTTGTCAAAAGTTGATGTTTAAATTTCGGCTTTTTCAGTAACTGAACATAACTTTACAAATAATATTTTAATACAGGCATTTTAAATTGATTCTAAAAAACCCATGCAACAGAATTTAAAAAGTAATGTGTCTGGATGGCAAACTGTTGCAACAGTGTCCACTAGCCCACTGTTATAAGGGCTGTCTTATTATTTTGACTATAGTATGAGTTGTTTGTAACTCATCATTTTTAACAGCTATGGACTGGATTTAGGTATGAACAAACTTGGAAAACAAAATTTATTACGGGCCTTTGGGGGCAAATAAATTTTACCAATTTTACATTAGCTTTTGTTACTGTCATAACCAAATGAGTTGAGTGCCTATGTCACAGTGGAAGGTTTCATTGATTTGATGTCCATAACGCTGTGGGGTTTCCCGCCACAGTGGAATTTTCCGCCGCGGTAGAAAACCCCGGTGCAGTGAAAAGTTCCCGCCAGCTTTATGCAAACACGCACACCACCATTGGCCAGTTCCAAATTATTCATATTTGGCGACTAGTGATTGGCTTGTTAGTCATATAAAAGTTAAAGCAGTTTCCGCCCAAGTCGGAGAACTCCGCGCACATCTCGGAGTGAACTTGGCGGACTGATCACCCACCAACGACTCCCCGTCCTCGACTGTCCCGACGTACCCCCGACCCCGGTACCGCCGTAAGCCAGTTACAGAAATTTCTTCTCATCTCATCTCGTTTCTCTCGCGTCTTTGAGAGTGTCTTTTCTGCGTTTGTAACTGCAACTAAGCTAGTCAACTCTTCATACGCTGTATACACCGACGGCGTAAGTAAACAATCTCTTTGTTCAGCCAGTACGCTTCAGTGCCTAATTCCGCTCCATCGGTAAAAGTACCCGCCTGCCGTTTCGGGGCTACTGGCCACAGGCCCGGCCACCACCCGACCCCCCCAGTTACCTATTTTTTTCTTTTTTCTTTCCTTGGTATTCTCTGACTGAAAACTAGTAGTTATATGATGTTTTGGATATATCTCCTGACATTTTAAAGTATATTTAAATAACAGTAATTTGTCCCAGTATATTCACATTAAAAAAAATTCAACAAGTTCCATTTTGTTGCCTCTCCTGTTTGTCATGTGTCTGAGGCTTCTGGGTTAGGTCGTGATGAAATTTGGAGTGAGGTTACGGTTAGTAAGCTGATGAAACCCAGCTCTGCCTTTTTTTTTTTAAATCTGACCCAGGCTCTGCAGTCTCAGTTCTTACCCACTACCTGGCTATGGTTGGTGATTGGATGCAGATGAACCAATTAAATTAAATCCAGAGGTGATGGTGGTTGACAGAGCTCCTGACTTGAAACCTATCATTGGGTTTCAGCCTGCCCTTGTTATACGCATGCCCAACCTTGGATCTTTTGCTGCACCTGAATTCTTGGGTTGTGATGGTGGCTAGAAGCACTTTTCACATGTTCCATCTGGTGAGAAGGTTGCAACACTTCCTTTCAAATCCAGGTTTGGCCACCATCATCTATGCCTTTGCAACCCCAAGGCTAGACTACCACAGTGTGCTCTACATAGGATTGCCCTTGAGGACTGTCCAGAAGCTGCAGCTAGTACAGACCATGGCTGGCTGCCTTCTGGCAAGGGTGGGTCACCAGGCACACACTAGTTCAGTGCTCCTGAGTTTGCCCTGACTTCCATTAGCATTCCAGGAACAACTCAAGGTGCTGTTTTTAACCAATATGACTCTAAATGGACTTGACTCTATATGCCTAAGGGGCTGCCTTCTCCCATATGTTCTATCATGGTCCCTAAATTATACCAAGTCCAACCTGCAGATACCATCTGTGGACCAAATTTGTTTGGTGAAAACATGTAGAAGGTGGTTCTTAGAAGTTGTTTCACAGCTCTGGGATGCCCTCCCCCTCGTGGTCTGTCAGGCCATTTGTACGCACCACAAAACTGGCCTTTAAAGTGGCTTAATGCCCTATTGCACAGCTTTAACAGTGCAGCTGTTTACACATGGCAGTGCAATGCACGTTAAATAACTTTGGGACACAGCAAAATAAAACATGTCAGAGGTGTTTCAGTTTGTTACCTTACAGCTGAGGAGGGAAGCACTGGGCCCCATGCAGCTCAGGGCTGTGCAGGTAGCCCGGCAGCAGCCTGTGCAGGCAGGCTTCATTGACAGGAAAAAAAAAAAATAGCGGCAAGCCTGATCTTCCCCCCCTCCCGGACCCTGCCTGCCTGAGCTGTGCGGGGGCCCAGGGCTTCCCTCCATGGCTGCAGGACCACCTGGGCCAGGTCTCTGTAGGCTGGTATCGCTTGGAGGCACCGCTGCTGCCATGGAGGGAAGCACCAGCTCTTCCCCCCCGGCAGCTTGCCCTCACTTTCTGCTGCCAGAGAGACGGGTAAGGATCGGGCCTGACCCTTGTGTACACACCACAGGGGTTTACTCCATCCTAAATTGAAGTGCTATTTTTAAAAACTCACCACTTCAATTTAAGGAGAAGTAAACCAAAGTAAACCCCTGTGACATGTACAAACGGCCTCTGAATCCAAGCCTGGGCATCTGTCAAAGGCATAACACTTTTTTTTTTAAATTTGGGTGACCCTTCATTAGGCAGGGTCAAGTTTAGGAGCATTGTCTTAAAAGTTTGTTCCTTTACATATTGTTATCTGATTTTATCATTTATCTAACTTTTATTGTAAGATTACCTAACCCTCTTTTTTGGGGGGTGGGATAGAAACCTCATAAATAAATCTACATAGATGTTAATTATCCTAATGTACAGACAATATAACTTTCATTTCCTACTTTTTTACATCTGAAAAGAAAGGTTCTGGTTTGAAGTACAGGGAAAATTAAATGCACAGACAACAGGAAAAGGAAAATGTGAGACTAGGAGTGTCAGATGAAACAATATATGTAGTGAATGGGTATTTAGAATAATTGAAAACAACAGGATATGCTAACATCTACTGTCATAAATACCCATTCTGACAAAAAATAAAGATGACTTACTTTCTACGTAAATGAAATCATTTAAAGCAGAAACTGTGTTACATCAAGGACTTTTCAAAAGGCTCCCAAATTAATGATTTTTCTGAATGATTTTACTGAGGGTAAATGATAGTACCAGTATGTAAGAATATTTTGTAAATAAGTCTTTTTTGATGTAGTCATCACTGAATGATATCACTTAAAGTGATACAGTAAGACTAGGAGTAGCTAATCTTTTACTGGAATTATTTGAAAATATATTTTACTTGCAGTTCTTCCGAGAAAGTCACCAACTTTTTGCTTTACCTTTTAGTGCAACTTTGTGCTATCTTTTATCCAATATTACTGTTTTATTTTTTCTTACATAAATGAAAAAGTCAATAATTTGTAAAAGGAAGTGTGACGTTCCTATTCAATAGGAAATGGAGTGGAATAGAAAAATAGGAATACAGTCCAAAATAACTCTGTTTACTGCTCTGAGGTGAAAAGAGAACAGATTTCCTGCCAGTGAAGTGCAGTCCCTAAGCCTCACTCAGTCCTGGTTACTTCCAAAGAAATATGTACAACAACCATAAACTGACAGACTTAAAACTCATTCCTTTCAGTGTGTGCGTGCATAGTCAGTTAGGACTCTTCTCATACAATATAGGTTACTCATAAGCAGAACTGCTTGCAGGAACCCAACATATGTGTGGGTAATATGGGAGATTTCAGTAAAGTGGAAAATGGCCTTTTTTTAGATACGTGTGGTATACAAAACAATACCAATAAATAGCTAGTATTTTGGGCACTGATAATACTGAAGTGTTTTTATAAAGCGGAACACAATGAGATGTGGGGCTAAGTTATAATGCAAAGGGAGAATGCTTGGGTAGTTGGCAGTGGGTGTTTGATCAACAAAAAATGAGTCTTGGAAGTAAAGTTCTAATTTTAAGAGGCTGACTCTTACTCCTTTTTTTTTTTCTCCTTCATTCTCTGCATTTCAAAACTTTCCTTACTAGAATTCAACAGAAAAGGCCTCATTTCCAGATAATGTAGATATTTTGTATTTTTGATGTGTTTTAAGATTCCATGTTTTTCTTACTGTTTTGTTTAGATGACAGTGCCTCTGCTGCAAGCAGTATGGAGGTAACAGACCGCATTGCTTCTCTGGAGCAGCGTGTCCAAATGCAGGAAGACGATATCCAGCTGCTCAAGTCTGCTCTGGCTGATGTAGTTCGACGTTTGAATATTACAGAGGAGCAACAGGCCATGCAAAACAAGAAAGGACCTACCAAAGGTATGCATTTGAAATCTATGTAAAACATGATTAAGAAGTGATCATTTATAGATATTTATTATCTCAAGATAAACAAGCAAAATTCAAAAATAAAAATGTAAGCACAATTTATAACCAAAATGGAACATTCAAATAACCAAAAAAATGCTTGGCGTAGCAGTTCTAAAGTTTACCTGACCTGTCAAATATCTGCACATCCTTACTTTTAAATCCATGCTCTAAATTTTCCCATGGCTACTATTCGTTGTCTTTTGGAAAAAAATACACTGTAAGATCCTCAAGGATTGGATCATTTCTACCTGGTCAAAGCTCTACTTTCTGAGCATTGTGGCAATACATATAACAAGGACAAAGTTAATTAGCTGATAAAGTTGTCTTAGGCATCATGGAGTATTCTGTAGTTTAATTCCTGTTGTTCAGATAATATGAGAAGCTGGATTTGTTTGGTAATATCTTTTATTGAACCAGTGTTATTGTTGAGAGAAATGTTAGATGAGCTTTGGGGCACAATTATTTTCTTCCTCAGGTGAGTTCCTTAAATAACTTGAAGAATGGCATTGTATTCCCAAAAGCTTGTAATACATCTTTACTAGGTATATTGTTGGTCTAGTAAAAGATATTGTCAACCCTGTCCTGTTTCTTTCATGTTCCCAGGACAATCACAGTTACACTACTACTGCAGCTGCTGAGGGTAATGTCAGTTTATTCAAAGGTAAATCAAAGAAATTAAGTTGAATGCCCAATACCTCACAGATAATGAAGTTTGAATGGGACCAGAGTGATGCAGTGCGGTCTTGCCAGATTTTCTTGCTGTGAAAGCATGGCAAATTTTCACCTTTTTCAGTATCTTCAAAAATGAGTGTATTGTCTTGGTAGAAATAATTGTGGCAAGCTAGATGTGCAAAATATGGTTAAAGTCACAAGCTCTATAATTTCTAAATTTTGTGATATAGATTATATCAATTACAAATTTTAATGTTTAATCCCATTAAAGGAAATTATACATTTTATAGCCTTTTAACTAAGAGCCCCGTTTACATTTGTTTTTGTAGGAGCTTCTGCTAAGGTGTTAAAATGCCTGCAATGTTGGTACCTTGTTAGTAGGTTAGTAGGGTGTAAAGATCCTGCCATTGACATCCTGTGTGACCATGAGAGTCATTCTCCCTCTCTGAGACCCAAAGAGGAAGTGTGCTCATTGTAGGTTCTACCAGATTACTTGTGACCTGTAATTTCTCTAACACCATCATCATTGATATTATATTTGCACAATGGTCACAAAATTAATTAATTGATTTTGATACCTCGGATCCCCATGCAGTCATTGGTGACAGTTAGTTACCTCCCCGGTGATCCACAGAGAGAGGAGGCTCCTAAAAGCAGCCAATAAGAACACAAGGCACAGCAGTGTCTGAAGTCCTGCTTTTCTTCAGAGCACAGGCACATGACAGAAATGAGTGTTAGCTACTTTCATCAACTTGGGATCCAGGAGCATAGAGTGGAGATGTCTACCTGACCAATGCATAGATTCAGTATAAGCAGGATTGTTTGGTGCAATGCTCTGCACCCAGGATCACTTTCTCTCTCAAACATAGGTGGTATCTGTTGGTTATAACACTCATCCATGAAGTGAGAAACCTGGGTTTTAGGCCCTCCTCAGTGTCCTTTCCTAGAAGAGAGCCCTGACTACTAGAATATAGGATAGCTTCCACCCTTGCTGTTGAAGGCAGCCAAGAGTATAAGATTCATGGAGCAGTAGAACAGCTAGCAATAGAGAACATGCATACGCTTATACAATTTGTACTAGACAGTCATTAGTTAAAAATAAAACCCAAATAACCCAGGTAGAGGGGACCAGAGCCCAGGAGAGTGTCATCACCAGAAAATGTGTCCCCAGGAATTTTGTGCTCTTGGCTACCTAGTAGTCTAGCTCCAACAGGAGGGGTAGAACACCCAGAGTATATTTTATAACCTCTCTTGGGAAATTCAGAATATGGGTTTGAGTTCCTCTGGCTAAGTGGGGCCTAGAATCTAGGTGTTCCACTTCCTAAGAGAGCTGTGCAAAGGTGGGCACCAAGGTGTTCAAGAGTGAAATTTGCCTTAGAACAGTGCATTGTACTGAACTTTATGCTACTATCAGTGTCAATCTGGAATTGTGTTACATGAATGCTGAACAGACTGAGGACTTTGGCTTTGGGGGCCTCTCAGGATTGAACAAGATCCCAACAAAGTTTAAGTGGGAGTTAGGTACTTAGGGCACCTGTACACATGCCCATCACCTGCTTTGACCTGTTCTGATTAGCACGCTCTAGCAGCCTCAGTGTCATATGTATTCAGTGTCCTTGCACTTCAAAATGGCAGTGGGGCGCTTTAGTTAAAGCTCATCAAACGAGTTTTAGTTAAAGTACCCCTGCCACCATTTTGAATCATGGGACATTAAATACGTGAGACACTGTGGCAGGGCCGTCCCTGTAGGGGTGCAAATCAGGGCGACCTTTGGGGGACCCCGTGGAGCTGGGCGGAGTGGCTGCTGCCAGCTTCTTGCTCCCCCCCTGCCACCACTGCTGCCAATGGCTGTGGCAGGTTTTTTGGATCTGGGGCGTGCAGGATCGGAGCAGGGGTGGGGCCTCGCACAGATTGTTTTGGTGCCGCACCCTGCTTGGGTTGGCTCTGTACTGCAGGCGCTTTAATTAGAGCAGTTTCCAAGAGCCACTTTAATTAAAGTGCCTCCCCCTCTCTCCCCCCCAACCTTGGACCCTTGGAGCATGTGTAAAGATGCTCTTAGTTTCCAGAGGTCAGTTGCTTGTGAGCATGAGCACAAAGCTAAGTATGGGCCATTTTTTGGATCATGATGTATATGCCTGATGATTCCAGGCACCAAAGCTGCTTTGTGGGTCTGTCTGGCAGCAAAGCTGATGGGGTCTGTCTGGATTGCTTTTTTGTGAATTTGGCACCTATATTCCACCAAATTACTGATTCATTGCCTACCAGAACTGTTTCTATCTGGTCTGAAGTCACAGAGTTGAAGATGAGAACCTGCACTTTTCACCCAGATCAGTCGCAGAAATTCAATGCAACCTTGTGCGAGTCATTTATTTTCAGACACTGATTCAGCAAAACTGTTAAACAAGAGCTTAACTATATGCTGATTTGGGGTCTTGGTTCCTCTTTTAATTTGTGCATTTGTAGGGGAAGGTTAGGGGTGATTATGGAGCTAAATTAATGGGTTGTAAATCACATTAGTTGTTGGATGGCAGATTCCATAGGTATCCACAATACTTGGTGTTTCATTTTCTTTTCTGTTCTTGGCCTCATTTCTTTCACAGTAAAGACTGACCAAATAAATGTTTCTGTTGGGTAGCTTTCTCATTAAAAAAAAATAAACTGCTGTATTCTTGTAATTTTTTGAGGGAGTAAGTTGCTTTATATAACATTTAGATTAGCTGTTCTTTAAAGTGTTGAGGGAAAGCCCAATAAGTACTGTGAAATCAAGCAATCAGATAAGATCTTATCCTTGGGTTGTATGTCAGTTTAGGAAATATATGGGGCCATTTCTACTTCCATTGAAGTTAATGTGAGCAGAGTTGGACCTTCGTTTAGTAGATGCCGCTGCTTTAATTGTGGATGTTCTCTAATATAGAAGTCCCCAAACTAGGAGGGGTTATGACTTCAAACGAATTATGGCACTTACCAGGGGGTCACAACCCCAGTCACAGTAATCAGGTTCAGACCAGAAGTGAAGTTGCAGGCCCAGAAGTTGGGTCACAATGGGCATGTCTACATGTGCATTTAGGCGCGCCTAAATTTAATGTGCATTAGCTTAATGTGCATTAAGGTGATTCAGGCTCACATCTACATGTGCACGTGTTAAAGCGCATTAACACCATGTGCACGGACTGATGTGGGACTAAAGTTAATCCCATGTCAGTCCATACACAGCGTTAATGTGCCTTGATGTGTCTACACATGTGTTAATGTGTTTTAGCTATTTGCACCTACATTTGATACCTGCTTTTTCAGGTATCAAATTCAGGCACGAATAGCCTAAAATCGCCATTTTTATGGTACATTAAGGGCGCACACACGTAGACGCCTGCCCTCAATGCACCTTAAATTGGGCTAAAGCACCTTAAATTGGCACGTGTAGATGCGCCCAATGTGAAAAAAATGGAAACTGCTGCTCTAAGAGGTTGTACCACTTCCTGCAAACGAATGGCTTTAAGTTATTTGGCCATCAGTTTACTGTAATAAGCTTTGATAGTATTAGCAGTTTGCTTTAAAGTGGTTTCCCACTAATTTCCAGAAATAGGTGTGCCCAAGAACACTAATATAAATCATTTCTTATTTTTACAGTCCTATTTCACTTCAGACACTAACCATAGGTCTCCTTTGTATAGTTTAAATATCTCTGAGGAGAGAAAAAGTAGACTAGAAAGCATATTAATAATTTGTTGTTTTGAGCAGGTCTGCCAAAATACAAAATTTGGGCTGCTGATACACTTTCCTCATAAATAATAGATAAATCTAATTTTGAAAAAGAATCTGCTCAGTCCAGGTGCCAGCATAAAAATATTTAATAATTTTTTAACATTAGACTGTAATTCGGTTTATTCATAGGAGCAGTTTTAAGTTCAGCATTATAATTGAACGCTGTGGCGACTAACAAAGACCATCATGGGAATGAATTTGACTAGAGACACCAGACATGGAACCACACACTCTTAACATCTTTCCATTAATGTTGAGTGAGACTTGGACTATTTCCCCTTTACTGACATTTTACCCTTCAGATGCAGAACTGTAAGCCAAAAAGTTGAACTTGGATCTCAAACACTGTGGTGCAAAAACCCTGAAATATGCCATTCAGTATTTCAAGTTCAGTATACCTTGTTACATTTAAGTGCTTAACAATTCATATGAAAGCCCACCTGCAGTAGAACAACATCCCAGCTCAGTATGAGACAGCAATACTCTATTCACTACCTGAATTTCCTCATGGCCCAGTAGCTAATTTATATTCCTTTAAAGCTTAACAATTCCCAGTTTTAAGGCTAAGATGAATTAAGTACATATAGGGGAACTTGACTTACTTGCCTTGCCCATTTATGGAGCTCATTTACTAATGGCTCTTTTTATTTTTCTTTTGCCCACTATATGCCATTCAGAATGGCTTCCTACTTTTCCTACTTTTGTTTGTTGTTCTTTCCTCTTGCTATTGGTTTGTTTGTTATCTTAATAGCACTATTAATCCATAGATCAGAGTGTGATTAAAAAAGCTGCTGCTGAGCCTGATAAACATTTCAGTGCTGTTACCACAGGTAAGACCCTTGAGCAACCAAACTTGCTAAATAAATATAACAACTGACAGAACAGTGATGAACGATGAAGTTACTGACATTCACCGCTTCTAATACCAGTACTGACATGTTTGAAGTTCTTTTACTGTTTTAATTTTATCAATATAGGTTTCCATCGCTTTATGCTGTACATGCATTCCTGGAAAATAGCACATAACTCAAATTCGCTTAAAGGGAACCCACTTTGCAATGTAACAAATAGGGATATGTTCCAAGACCTTGACTATACTGACCCCCAGGCCCATTTCTGCCACTTTTACAAGACAATTTTGGTACTCATCAACAGCAGACAGTACACAGAAGCACAGGGCAGTATCATGATGGGGATGGCAACTACAGAAACACGTGTTGCAGACAATGAGTGAGGAGCACAGACCCACACAGAAGACTATTTTGGTGCCCATCACTCCCACAATACACTGCACAAAGCAGCTGACTGCGAGCTTCCACCATACCAATAGCATAAGAGTGAATTTACCCTGCATATAACAAATTTTTGGTATAAAAAGGGTCATCGCATAAGAGTGAATTCGCACGTACAGAACCCGCATAAAGCAGGACTTATTCTGAGAAACACAACAGGTTTCTATCATAAATAAAAACTGAACAGCCACAAAGTAAATAACAGATTAATTAATTTAAAAAGTGTTAATAATGCATCACAGAATTCTATCAGTAGGTTGTTGCTTTGCTACATTTTATTGCCATTCTAACTTCATAGAGACAGAAGTGGGGCCGAATGGCAAATTAGGGACTAAGTAGTATAGAGAGGCATAAGCTTTTGTATGCAACAGTCTACTTTGTTGGAAGCCATGAATGGAGTGGTGAAGTAGGCTGTCACCTACACAAGCGCATGTCTCTTTGAACCTTTATCTGACTTCAGACTAACAGTTAACTACTACCTGTCTCTATTTCTAGAGACAGTCGGATTAGTTCTAACTTGGATTCTCCTGCTTCAGAAGCATACATCCTTGGTGCTTGGTTTGAAACGAAACCTTTATGCTATATCAGTGCATAATTCTAATTACATCCAGAGAAGAAGATTAATGCTAATTAGTCAACTCATTCCAGCATTTTAATGGGTTTATATTTGTATGTATGTATCTAGTATGTGAAGTAAAAATATTTTTATTTAAATATTTTAGTTGCTTGTTTGAGCATTTAGCTTTTAAAATAACTTGTTCATATTCTTAGAGCCTCTCAAGACCTTGTGAAAGAAGTAAGTTATATTTAGAATTGTATTCCCCAATATTAAATTGAAGTTATCTGGGAGGTAGTATACAGGGTATAGTTAATATGTAGACTGTTACATATTAACACTACTGTATATAAGTTTAAAACACAATAGGACATCTTTTGGAAACTACAAAAGGAATTTAGGCTGATAAAAACTGAATTTTGTGAGAATTAATATGGCCAAATGGAAGTTAGGTAACCATATATTTTCAGGCCAGTGATTATTACATGATGGCTACAAAACAGTACTTCCTTGCTGAGGTAGATAAATGGATTTTGTTCTGAAGAGATTTATATTTTAGCATTATTATTATGTGTTAATGTGCATTTTACAGTGTAAATAAAACCCATTATTCTTAATATCTGAGAAACTTGCTTACCTTGCATTCCTAAATTTGCATAACTACCTCTTTTTGTAAAGTGCAGTCAGTGCCAGCTTTTATGCTTGAAATAGGTTTCTGTATGTGGAATTGACTGAAATGAGCACACAAATTTATGAAATAGAGGTGCACTGATATATAATTGAGTTAATTAGTTTACTGTGGCCTAATAGGGCCACATATGTAGACGCTGAGACTTTACTGCAGAGCTAATTAGGCAGCTGTGCAGTAAATGTCTCATGTGGATGCATCCAGGAAGATGTAGACCCTAGTCAAAGACTTAATAAGGAAAGACCACAGTCTTCAAATTTTGGCATGGAAGCACATTGCTGCAGCTGCCAGACTGGGGGCAGCCCTGTGTCTTGACCCAGGATCCAGAGCTTCCCTAGTCCAGATGCTAACAATCGGCTCCAGGTCTGGGGTACATGCTTACATGTATGACGCCTTAAATTGAACAAGATAGTGACAGAGATGTTAAGGTGAATCAGCTGATAGTTGATATCAGGCGGAGACAGCCCCACAACTTAAACCAGGGCCAGGGAAACGACCTCACCCTGCTCGATTCCCCAGGATGTGGATCAGGACAGTTCCAGGGCACCATTTGGCTCTGACAGTCGTGCAGCTGGGATCTGAGGAATTTTATGCCTCATCCCAGAAACTGCTCATCCTGCCATGTACATCTGGGAAAAGAAGTTGAAAAACTTGTGCAGAAAATTTCTATCTATGAACTGACTAAGTATTTATAGAAACAAACAGAATCCGGTACAATAACTGTGGAGTTAAAAGATCCTGTTTTAAATATTTTCACTAACTGTATTACAACCATACTTACCCCTCAAGTTTCTATTATTCACAACTGAACATTGTTTGATTTTTTGCAACTAATATGTAGTATATTTGAATGAAACTTCTTATAAAACTGTATCAAAATTAATTATGCATGTGGTGTGTACATAATAGAATTTTAGGAGACTGTTTTTGGCTAGGATGATATAAATGGATCATCTCAACTGATTATATCACAATTCTGTTATTTCAAGCACTTCCTCACTTTAAAACTATGTATTTTCTTGTTTTCTGAAATGTCAGATGTGAAGCCTTATATTTCTTGAAAGCGTGCTTTTTAAAATAAAAACTATAGGCCTTGGGGAGTTTGGCTACCTAAGTACTAACTAATAGCATCTTTGTGAAAGAGTTTAAAAAGGCTTCCTGCTCTCCTTTCTGGCATTCTGTTGAACTCCATCAATGTGGGATATGGATTTGTATTTTTGAAGAGTGGTCTAATTTAGGGTAGTGGGCTGACAGGTGTAGTTATTTTTGCACTTTCACATGCAAGTAGTCAAGTAGCATTCCTACCATGTGAAAAAGGTTGCAGAATTGAGCCCCTAAGCAGTACCAAGGTTACTTTACAGATGTCATTAGGAATATCTTTGATGATAAAAAAGGATTTACCTCTTACATGAGAGATTTAGCAAATAGAATTCCAGAATTCTAGAACAGTAGGTTCATTGTAATAAGACTTATCTGAATGCAATATATTATTCAAGCTGAACTTTTTGATAGTTTTGTTTATATTCAGTTTGAATTCAAACTCATACTTTCTTGCAAGATTACTTCCTTTTAATAATAAGCCTATGCTGCAGATTTAGTTAATTTATCCATTGTAAGTTTTAAGTCCCCGGCATAATGAAACAAAGGAAACACATTTTAGAGGTATTTTTGAAGTATGTTACATTTTTGTTGTCTGCAGTTATAAAGATGTCTGCAGTTATACAGTGTATACATTTCAGTGTAGACTGTGACTTCATCATCTGCTTGTCTTACAGCAAGACCCCTGGTACAAACACTGCCTTTAAGGACAACTGTTAATAATGGAACTGTGTTACCAAAGAAACCAAGTGGCTCTCTACCTTCCCCATCAGGAACCAGGAAGGAAACTGTATCTCCAGCAACAAAAAGGTTGGTTTAAACCAGAAACGTTAGTAAACTAATTGAGAAAATAGCAAATCTCATGTGTTTTATTTCTGATTATAATTTATATGTGCAATTTTTTTCTCTCTAGATAATGTCAAAGTAATTGTTTTAAATAATTAAAACTTGAATTAGTTACACTCTTGTAGAAGTACTGTATTTACTTGAATCCAAGATGAAGTTCATTCTCCCCATTCAACATGGGAATGGGGGGAAGCCATGTCTTAGATTTAAGTAGCAGCCCAGGGTAGACACCTGCTCTGTCCATGGCTCTAGGCCCAACCCAGGGGAGACCACATGGTGCAGAGTGGGGGGAGTATGGGGGAGACCACTCAGGGACAGGGGAGCTGCTGTGTGGCTTTGGCTTCAGCCCAGGGCCAAAACTGCTGCCATTTTTGTTACCTCATCAGGGATGGAGCTGGACCCAGAGCTGCTGCATAGAGTAAGTGGTGGCAGACAGTGGGGACAAGTGACCTGGTGGAGCAGGCACCAGTGGGGGGGAAGGTGCAAGGGGCATAAGCACCTGGGGGAGGCAAGTGGCTTGGTGGGGGCAAGGGGCAAGGTTCAGACTGCCTTTTCCCTTGCTGCTGCTTTCCCTCCCACTTACCCCTCTGCTCTTGCCTTGTGGGGTGGGGGAAAATTAATTTAAGATTTAACACATTTATAATGTTCCAGGTATAGAATCTAATTATTAGGGTATTGTCTTAAATTTGGTTGTTTTCAATTCAGGTAAATATAGGACTGAAATTTCATCTCTCTCCTCATGCTGAATTAATTCATCAGGATTAATCTTATTATAGTCATTTTTAAAGGAATACATAGTACTTTGTCTTTATTTATGTGTTGTTCTCTTCCTTCTGCAGTCTACTAGGAGGTTAAAAGGAGACTCTTTCTACTTTGTTATTTCATGACATCCTAAAATGTGGTTCCAGGATTCTATGTCATAGGCAGTGGGAGAAATGAAATGTAGGGGAAGTTAGCAGTATGGTCACAAAGATTTACATGACTGTTGCTTCATTTCTCTCATTCAGATGATTTTATGTAGAAGTATAATATTCTTGGTTGTTCAGGGAAGTTAATGTATTTCAGAATGACCAGCAAATACTTTATATTAGGATTGTCTGACTGGTAGCCTCTGGGCTGCATCCAGCCCATGAGGGGTTAACGTTCAGCCTCAGGATACTACCCGACTGCTGTTTCCCTCATTACTCCTGCTCCTGCAGCAGCCTGGGTCTTTGACATAGGTAAGCTCAGAGGGAGTGGGCCCTGTGAGCTTGTTGCCCATGTACTGGAAGGGGTGGGTGGACCTTCTGGGCACAGCAGTGCCAGAAGTGGGGTTTGTGTGGCAGAGGTGGGAGTGGATCACTTGTGCATTGGCTGCAGCAACAGGAATCATGCAGCACTGATGAAGGGTTTGGGATTATGGGGGGGGGGGGGGGGGATGTGTGTGAAGGAGTAGTGGAGGGAGGCTCCTGCCACATGCCCCTCTCCCCCTTCCCCATGGTGCACAGCCCCTAGCAGTAGCAGCAGGGAGGAAGGGGTGGAGGTGGGCAATGGGCGGGGGGGCAGGGATTGAGGTGGCAGTAGGGTCTATGTACTTATGTGATGGGCAGCAGCGGGGTGTGTGAGAGAGAAGGAGAGATGTCGGGGGAGGGAGAAGTGGCCACTAGAGCTGGGCTTGGAGGCCCCCTGCCCCATAGAGCAGACTGTGCAGGGGAAGGCTGGCCTGGAAGGGAAGAGGCGTGCCCAGCCCAGGGCCAGCAATGGGGACCCCAGGTGGAGGGTGGACAAGGCAGCTGATCTCCTGGCTATTTGGGGTCAGGAGGACACATTTCAGTAGTTCAAAACAGACCACTACAATGAGCACATCTTCTGGGTGATAGCTGCTCAGATGGCAGGACAGGGGCACTTGAAGACATGACAGCAGTGCTGCATGAAGGCCAACTGTGCAGCCACAGCCCACTGGCAGCTGGCTCAGAGGTGCAGGTGGCTCTGCTGCTGTGCCTATACCACAGCCCAAACTGTGTGGTCCCCATCTGGGTTTGGCAGGCACGCAGTCATGGGGCCTCAGGTCCAAGGGGACAAATGCTGTCTCAGGTGGCAGCAGGTCACAGCTAGGCAGTAGCCCCCACTGCCAGACTGCTGCAGTGGGTAGAGGGGCAAGGGCCACTCTAGATCAGGGATGCTGCAGCAGTCCAGCTGACAGGGGCTAGTGTCCCCAGATACCAGGTGGCTGGGTGTCAGAAGCTCCTGAGAGCAAGTAGCCCTGAGCTGCTCGCCAGGGCAGCTTTTTGGACTGCAGGGGCTAGCACAAGTGCTGGCCTCAGCCTCTAGCTCCCCCTGACTGAAGATCTGAGAGGAGCTGGGCAGGGTCAGTTCGCTCCAAGTGGCCCGGTTTGTCCTACACCGAAGTGCATGTTCATGCACGTGTGCTGAGGCACAAATCTCTGGCACAAATTTGTGCTGCTGCTATTTGAGCTGCTGCTAACGCACATACCTGGATATGTGGACGTGTCCAGTGAGTCTTAATCTGCTATGCTCTTTATTTGCCAAAGATCAGGTAAAATAAGATTTTTATGTAGTCACTTTCTCCTTGAATATTCCTCTGATTCCTGTGTTTCCATCCAGTTTTAAGTAGTAGTGATGCTCCCAATTACAGTAAAGGCAAGTTGTGGAGATGAAATATTGATGTGCCCACAGCTGATGTATATTTGTAAAGGAAACTCTTTTTGTTAGGCATGAGATGAAAATGGGTATTGTGCCATTAGCCACTCTCATGTGAAAGTTGTCACAAAGCAACTTGTACTCTATACCCCAAAAATGCAATCAGTAGCCATCATACTGTTGTTTCTACCTGACTCAAATGGGTTGAACTGCTATGACCTGGGGGCTCACTGTAGCTGCAGGTTTATCTGGTTTGCCTGAACCAGTCTTGCTGATAGGTCAAGAAGGTAAACATGAAAGGATGTTAATGGTAGTTGAATGTTTGAAGGAAGATGAGAAAATTTGCATTAAAAAACACTTCGATGTTGGAGAAGTAAAGTATTAGTGATTTTGGATGTACTGGATTTTCAGGTTATTTTAATTTTATTTTTAAATCCCAGCATTAACAAAAGAAAGAAAAAAAAAAGATTTGCTTAGGGTAACTGTAAACAAAACAGAAGGCAGGAATATTTTTTCCTTCATCTATATACATAGGATAGGATCTCGTGCTCTGTCTCTAGAAGTGCAGGATACAATTTAAAGATCAAGAAGAAGGAGATCCTAACTTCATTTGCACTCACCTTGTACATTCCTGATTCTGCATGAGTTAGACATTCTGTCACACCATTCCTTGCAACCTCTGGGGATCATCTCGTCTGTAATCCCTGCAAGGCAACATATTGCATTTACTGAAATCCAAGATGAGGTTTTTTCCACTATAAAAAGGCAGACTCTAATGAACTTTGTGTGAACAGAAGGAGTTTGCTTAGAGAGTTCATTCAAGGAGGAAGCTAGGGAACAGCAAACTGTATGCATATGTGCATGCATGTACAAAGGGTCCTGGTGTGAGTATTTGGTGCGCAGGTTCTTGTGGTGTAACAAAGATGATCAAGGATTTGGAAGGAAAGTCACATGAGGAGAGGCTGAAGGAGCTAGGTATGCTCAGCTTGTGGAAAAGGAGCTTAAGAAGGGACATGCTATCAGCCTTCAAATACTTGAAGGGCTGTCATAAAGAGGAGGGAATGCCAAAAAGAAGAGGGAAAGCACCTTTTCTCTCTTGCAGAGAAGAGGATGTAGACCAATGGCTTGAAGTTGCCGTAAAGTAAGTTTAGATTGGATATCTAGAAAAACTTCTTCACTGTGAGAATAGTGAGGAAGTGGAATAGACGGTCTAGGGAAGTTGTGGACTCTGTCATTGGAGGTGTTCAAGAAGAGGTGGGACGGCCACTGGTCAGGGATGAGTTAGGCATAGCTATTCCAGTGTTCTACTATGGGTATTTCCCATGTCTCTGGGCTTTGCTGGTTGTTTCTTCCCTTCTCCCCTCCTCCTCCCCTCCCTTTTTTCCCCCTGTGTGTGTCAGGATGTTTTTAAGCCTTCCTCAGGGGCATAGGGTGTTGGCTGCAACCAAGAGGGACTTCAAGTGGGGTGTGTCAATGCTCCCACTGAAAGCAAAGCCAGAGGTTCCTGGCAGGAGGGTATTGCCCCTCAGGGTCAGACCAATCACCATATTTAGGGTCAGAAAAGAATTTTATCCAGTGGTCAGATTGGCACAGACTGCGGGGGTTTTTGCCTTCCTCTGTAGTGGAGGTTGGGTGGGGGGTGGGGTGGCATTGCTCTCTATCTAGGGCCTCTTGAGCATATATTGACAACATTTCATAGAGCCAGGATGTTGGCTGCCCTGGTTCCCCCTGCTTTTCTTGTGGCAGGTTGGGCTGTTAGGTCTGTGTTGAGTCAGGCTTGATAGTAGTCTTATGGAGTTTAGATGATGGTTTGTATTGGGATTGTTTAGATAGGGACGATCCTGCCTCAGGCAGGAAGTTGGACTAAAAGACTGTCGGCCATCCTTTTCAACTCTCCTTCTCAATGGTTCTGTGATTCCCTCATTGAACGTGGCGGGGAAGCCCCTCATCTTGGGTTCAAGTAAGTTTGGGAAGGAGGCAGTGGCTGCAGCTTCAACTCTGAACCCTAGTCAGTGCTGCAGCTGGTGTCCCCCACCTCCCTCTTGCAGCTCTGGCCAGGGCAGGGAGCATGTAGCACGTGCTGCCTTGGGCCCTAGCCCAGCCACTTAATGCTGGTAGCTGCTCTGGCCCTGCCTCTGGGGCTATGCTGAAGCTGCCATTGCCACAAGAGCTGCTGCTTGGCTGGGCTGGGACCAGGGGCAGCAAATGATCTGTGTTCCCTGTTCTTGGCTTGAGCAAGGCCCCAGCCAGTTTTGGAGCTGTGAGGGTGTAACAGGTTGCCCTCCCCAGCGCTATCTTCCTGGTCATCTGCATCTTATGTGGGGTGCTCTTGAAGCCCTCTTGGAATCCTTCTGTCCCGCCCTAATCTTGCCTGCCACATCTTGATGGAAATTACTATGCGAGCGGGAGACTGCCTATTATATTGGATATGTTGGGGTCTCTCCTAGGATGGCCTGACCCCTTTTTCTCCCCGTCCAAACCCACCACACAGGGTTTGACTTCGAGGCTGTAGCTTTTCCTTCCAGTGCCTGGAGGCTTGTGGCTGCTTTTTCTGCTCCCTTCTGGAGCACAGCATTCCCTGGCCCAGAGACACAGGTGCCAGCCCCACAATGAGGGGGCTGCAAGTTCAAAACCAGCATGCGACCCCACCAGTCCAAACAAAACAATATACCTGCACCCCCCAGGTGCACTAGGCCTCCCTGGCCTTTTTAAGATCATCCCTTGAGTGCTGGGATTTGTGTCGTCCCAAGCTGTGCCCTTACTGGCACTCGGACTCTCCGCACTCTGTGCCTCAGTGGCACTGGGGCTGTGCCCCCCCCCCCCCCCCCCAGCCCCCCCCCCTCCCGGTGCTGGGATCTATGCCCCCAAAAGCTGTGCCCTCACTGGCGCCAGGGCTGTGCCCCCCAAAAAGCTGCGTCCTCACTAGCGCCAGGGGCTGTGCCCCCCAAAAGCTGCGCTTTCACTAGCGCTGGGGTTCCCACTCCGGAGTGGGTCCCCAAAATGAGGCCTCCTCCGTGCCCTAATAGCCTCACCCAAACCTCCAGTGTTATTCAATAATCACAAAAAATAATAATAATAATAATAATAATAATAACTGCATGTGCTCAATCAACGCAGCGGGTCAGCTTATTCGAACTCTCTTTGAGTCTCAGCTCCGCGCTGCCGACTACAGTCCTGGTTGTGGACGCAGTCCTCATCTCACAGGGGCTTCCATAGCTTCCCCCTTCCTGCTGTGGACCGCTCCCCAGACTCCTTCCTGGAGCTCTCAGGGGCACTGCTTCCCCTTCGGCTGCTGACTCCCCTTACTGCCATTCAACCCAGGGTTTTTATAGTCCTGCCTCTTCCGGTCAGCTGACTAGCCATCCCAGTTCAGCAGTTAACCCCTTCCTCACCAGGCCTCCGTGCCCAGAAGGTTCTTGCCTTATGGGGGCGCACCTTCCTTGTGACAGGATCAGGGTTCCTTGTCACAGAGGGGAAGGTAAGTAGCATGTGTGGCAGGCCAGTCGGGCGAGCTCCTGCATTGAGCTTCCCACTTCATTACGCCCGTCCACCTTCCAGACTCCACGTATCTCTCCAGGGGTGCCTAAGACCTGGCAGACCCCCTTTTGAGCCCCGCCGCAGAGTCCGGGGGTAACGTGTGCTGCCACCACCCTGAGAAGGGACTGTCTGGGTCCTGTGTTCTCCGGGAAACACAGGCCTAATAGTCCTACGGGTACTCGACCCAATACAAGAACTTGGGGCACTTCCCCAAGTCCGGGGGCCAAAAAGGATAGTCTCCCTTAGTCCGCAGACCCAAGGGGCCTCCTGGGCATAATTAAACCCACCCCTCAATAAATCTCCTACACCAGTCACAAAGGAGAACTTTATTGGTTACAGAGGGTAGGGTTAGAATAGGGTACAGGGTAGAGCAATATCAGAGAAATCCCATAGAGCAAACTCCCCTGGCTGGGGTAGCCTTTAATATCTCATCTGAGTTACTGCAAGCTATATATCTAGTTGGATCTCAGTTAGCTTACTCACAAGTATCATCCAGAGGCTGTTGGAGAATCCCTCTGGGGGCAGGCAGTTCCTTATAGATTCATAGATTCATAGATGTTAGGGTCGGAAGGGACCTCAGTAGATCATCGAGTCCGACCCCCTGCATAGGCAGGAAAAAGAGTGCTGGGTCTAGATGACCCCAGCTAGATGGTTATCTAACCTCCTCTTGACCCCCAGGGTAGGGGAGAGCACCACCTCCCTTGGGAGCCCATTCCAGACCTTGGCCACTCGAACTGTGAAGAAGTTCCTCCTAATGTCCAATCTAAATCTGCTCTCTGCTAGCTTGTGGCCATTATTTCTTGTAACCCCCGGGGGCGCCTTGGTGAGTAAAGCCTCACCAATTCCCTTCTGTGCCCCCGTGATGAACTTATAGGCAGCCACAAGGTCACCTCTCAACCTTCTCTTGCGGAGGCTGAAAAGGTCCAGTTTCTCTAGTCTCTCCTTTAGGGCTCGGTCTGCAGGCCCTTAACCATACGAGTGGCCCTTCTCTGGACCCTCTCCAGGTTATCCGCATCCCTCTTGAATTGTGGCGCCCAGAATTGCACGCAGTGCTCCTTGATCATGAGTTTTGAGAAAGCGAGCAAGTTTCAGATGGTACGGCTCTTCTTTGTTCCTGAGTATCCCTCATGGCTGCTGCCCGCCTTCCTCCTGGGCAGTCCTTAATTTATATAGCCCTTGTGACCTCATTTACCTGGTCCAATGGAGGTCAGCACCTGTTGACTGTCAGCCAGCCATTTTGAAATACATCACTAGTTGCCAGGCAGACTCTAGCCCACCAGGAAGGAAGCCCCTCACTCAGGTATGTGATGTCAGTCACGTAGGCAGAGGGAGTAAGTTTCCCCCCTCCCTCAAGAATGTATCCAGCTCAGGATACCCAAAGAGATAAGGTGAGGATGTCTCTCTCTGCTGGGCCCATCCTAATCAAAATTGTCACAGAGCAGAGTTTTTGGGAGAGAAACAAAGGTGGCTTTCTGCCACAGCATGGTGGAGGGCAGAGGCACCAAGGCGGGGGATATGTGGTGAGGAGCGGGTGCGAGGCGTGCAAGCTCAGGGAGAGCAGGCAAGAACAGAATCAGGTGAGGAGGTTAGGCACCAGGGGGGCACGGGTGCCAGGAGGTCCAGGCACTGCAGAGGTGGGAGATGTGGCGTACACAGTCATCAGGATGTCAGGCACCAGGGTGGGAAAGTGGTGGGGGTGACAGGTGGCAAGCAGCAGGTGTCAGGCCAGTTTACTTGCCATTGCCCATGCCCCACCAGTTGCCCCACAGCCGCAGTAGGGGGGGGACACACGAATTTAAGATGACCCTCCGATAATTAGATTCTAGACATGGAAAATTCTTACAAATTTATACATTTTATCTATCTAGAATCTTATTATTGGGGATCATCTTCAATTCAAATCAGTCTTTGATTCAGGTAAATAAGAGGTATTTAAAAGAACCAGTATTCTGTGTTGATTTACACTGGACAATGCTTAGTTATCTACCTACATAGTGTTTTCATACTGAAGAATTAAAAAATATTCTATTACTAGTAAATTTAGGAATTCCAGTAGCCTGATGGATATGTTAATAGAGCACAGGAGCGTTACATATTAATAAGGACTTATATAACTTAAGAAATAACTTCTCACAATATTTCTGTACAAGAATTGTTTTAATACCTATTTTAAATATGCAGAGTTTTTTTTAATTAAACAATTTCTCATGTCCTGGGAGTGGGGGAAGCACCTGGGAGTGGTGAGAATAGTTCCCTCCTCCCTGTGTGGTCCCCCAGGAGCAGGGGCAGAGAAGGGGAACAACCCCCCCCCCCCCTTCCCCCTGTTTCTGTCCTAACTGAACACAGTCCCCACACAGCCTGGATGGATCAGGAAGGAAACCCCTCTGGTGCTTCCCTCATCCCTGGGACAGCAGGGAAAGCAGCAGCAGCAGCATCAGGCAGGGGAAGTGTGGTGGGGGGAAGGGGTATCACCCCTCTGAGCAAGAAGCAGAAGGGAGGGGGGATTTTCACCAGTTTTAGGGACTTCAGAATGTCCCCAAGAGCTTCCCATGGTGCAGTCCAGTTCAAAACATGGATGCAGCTGCACCACTACACCCCCTCTGGAGTTGCCCTGATCACTCGATTGTGAGGCTTACTTTATTAACTAGAATTTGATCTTGCATGCTGCTGAGCCCCATTAACTACTGTTGACTTTAGAGAGTGCTCAGCACTTCTCTGCAGCCAGCCCAGAAAGATGTGGAGAGATTTATCTTTATTCTGAGGATCTTATAAATTCAACATACTTAGTATTTTTTTACAGTATGAATAGAGAAATCATTTGGGAATTTTGAATATCAGGATTTGGAATGCTGTCCAAATTATTCTGAATATTGTGTTAACATCCATGTAATAATTATTTTAAATTTGCATTCAGAATATGAGAGCAATTTGGTATGTAGGAACAGCAGGTGATTTTATCCCTATGTTGTAATGTTGCTTGAAGTTCAGTGCTAAATACAAATTATGGGTCTAGAAGCAATCCAGTGCACAGTAGCAGTGCTTTGTGCCCCTAAATAAAATCTAGATTTTTGTGGTTGATATGGGATGGCTTTGTTTCTCATTAGCTCAAAGAAAAGAGGAGAAAAATGTAGGGGGGTAAGAATGCATACCATACCTTGCTCAGTAGGGATGCTGCTGTAGTGCATAGAATAGCATTTACTTTGGCTTTCAAAAGGAGACAATTACTCATTCTTTCTGTCTGAACAAATTGTAAGGTACAGCAATGGTGAAAAACGTGTGGGGTAATCAAAAGGAAAAATACTACAAAAAGTCTGGTTTGTAGATAGAATTAAATGCCTTTAATATGATAAATTCCTGTTCTTCAAAACAAGCAATGTATGGGCTTTAGGAAACTGGCCGGTCTCTTAGAATTAATATTCTACGTTCTGCACTCAGGACAGCAGTGATTTATAACTGGCATACATACAAAATGCATATGAAGCCTCAAATACATTTTCCAGATTTGAATATCCTGAATTAAAAATGTTTTTAAATTTAACTCTGTTAAAATTATTATTCAATTTTACTGCATCCCTAGCAATAAAAGATAATATTTCTTGCTTGTAGGCAGGCACGTCTACACAAAATGGTTTACTGTGCAATAGATTAGTCTACTGCACAGTAAAGCATCAGCATCTGCACATGCAGAGCATTTACTACACTAAATTAGGCTGATGTGCTGTTTCCTAGCGCCAAGAAATACAGGGACTAGATTAAATGTATAGTAGTGCGTATATAGACAGCTGATCGGGAACAAACTTGTCCCAGTCAGCCCGGACTGTGTGTGTGTGTGTGTGTGTGTGTGTGTGTGTGTGTGTGTGTGGAGGGGGTGGGGGTTGTCTTGCTTGTGCAGAAGCTGCCTCTGAGCCCAGTGCTAAGTGGGTACTGCGCAGCAACTTTAGTGCACATTAATTGCACATGTAGATGCACTTAGCATAATTCAATAAAAGTCATATAAGAATTCTTGAATCTATTCTAATTAATGTAGAGGATGAAGAGGGGGAATATTTATAGTGAATATTATGAATATTTTACTAACCAGTTGGCAGAAAAAACTCTCGCAGTAGAGGTGATATCTTTTATTAGATTCATTAAATAGTAGCAAAAAAATTCTTTCTTTCTTTTTGCTACTATTTAGTTGGTCTAATAAAAATATATCACTTCTGTCCCAAGAGTTTTGTCTGCCTATGCTTTCAGACCAACATGACTAAAATCAATATCCCTTACTAACCAGTTAGAGTTTTAGCAATATTATATACTGTTTAAAATTAAATAGTAATTTGTTTTGCTAAATTTGTTATGCATATTTCTGAACCCATGAATAATGTTGTAGTATTGAACTTGAGTGCTGGATTTCTGTTTTTTGCTTTATTTAGGAGAGATGGGTAGACTTTTAAGAATCAAAGAAATAAGAAAAAAATTCCAAAGAAATTCCCCCTTAGGCCTTTACACATCAAAAATAACTACATTAAAGCCAATGGTGTAACACTAATGTAAGATTTGTAAATTCAATAAATCTACTAAATTTCTTTTCAGATGAGGCTCATCTGGCTAACGGAGTACAGGTTTCTCCTGTAATTGAGCAAAAACACAGTCCACGTTCAGACAACCAAGCATGTGCCTGTTGAAGCATCTCAAAGCAGTTTGAGACACCGCAAGAGGCACACTGGGAATGAAAAAAATGTTTCCTGTGCTGCATATTTGCAGAGCAGACTCTAATTCTGATACTGGGAAATCCCAGTATTAAAAAAAACAAAAAAACAAGCCCAAACCCCACTCCGAAAAGAAGCAGTGCAGGGCACGCTCCTAGAGCATGCCCTGAAGCAACCAGATGCTGGGTCCTCCAGAGAGGCACTCTAGCGCGCAGCCAGAGTGTCTCTGTGGCTGCAATGTGCCCCTGCTGCTCTAGCATGCTGCCTCAGCATGCTGGAGCAAATAGGAGCGAGACAAGGCTGCAGCAGCGGCTCGCACCCAAGCTCTGTCCCTGGTAAGCAGAGACGTGGGGGTGGGGCCCAGCCCGTCCCCCCCTTCCCCCC